>NC_061524.1:2930000-2997500 GCF_022379125.1 Scophthalmus maximus | reverse complement strand
TTAGACTCCCCCCCCCCCCCCCTCCACTTGTTTAAAGGCTTTCAAGGTCTTTGTAGACTTTGGTGAAAGGCGGCAGAGGTGCACGCAGCTTCCCAGCGGTGAGAGAGAAAGTAGGATTTTGAAGTCGGGCGCCGCCGCTCGATTGAAGCCAAAGTCTCGTCGGCGCCGAACCGTGTGAACCGCGGCTGCTTGCAGCTCCTTTCGGCAGGGGGACCGGGGCTAAACAATTGGAAAAGACAAAAAAAAAAAAACCTCAGAGAAAGAAGTTCCTCGTACTATTTCAACTATGATATAGTGAATGCGCTGCTGCATTGTGGGAAAGCTGCATGATCGACGTCCCTCTCTTGATCGTGGACGGCGGGTGGATTCCAATAGAATTCTTGGAGGATTTTAAATCACTAGACTTTAATCTACTGATCTGCAAAGTTAGGATTGGTCACAAGGCCTTGTGCTCCCTCCACAAAAGAAATGTCTTGCCGAACAGCTGTGACAGCTGTTTATGATCTCCGGGACTCACATTTTATAACTTAAATCTCTCTTTTTCCCCCTTTGGAGTGCTTGAGCTCACCCTCGTACATCCAGGATTTTTTTTCCCAGTGAGGCAGACTTTCCCCTTTGCAACATAAAATATTGCACAATACTTCATCTCCCGTACATTTGGGGAGCTAGAAGCAGAAGTGATTGTTTAATAAATTGACACGGCTAATGTATTTGCAAACAGTTGCCTGATTACACATCCGGCAAACGGGGGCGTCCGCTCGCTCCAGTAAACTTTACATTTTCCCTTTGGGCTCTGGTTTAGTTGCCGTTTCTGACTCTTTGCCAGCGACATGTGCTGCAAACTAGTTGCTGACTAAGATTGTAGATTGTAGAAGATTGGAGCGCTGAGACTGAACTATACAGTGACTGTGCTATTAAAACTCAAACAATGACCCAACAGAGGCCGGCGTGTGCTGCAGAGCTGGAGAATTGGTTACATGTCCTCTGATTATGTATCGCACATGAGTCCTTTAAATCGACCCCTCAGTGACCTGGAATGTCAAAGAGGAGAGCGAAGAACCTCCGCCAAGGCCCAAATGTCCCGTTAGATTCAATCAGGCCTCGTAGCTCAGCCAACGGAATATCACGAAATCTTGCTCTCCGTTGTGGAAAAAGGATACGCTGATTCAAAGACGAACCACACGAATCCACGTTATCTCCGCTACACAGCGGTGGGAGTAGGAAGCAAAGATGGTTTGCAGGGTGCTTGTTTGCTATTTCTACAATTGCCAGTACAGTTTTGATTGACCGTGTTTGAGCTGATCCCCTATCACGGACCATAGAGTCCCGTTCCAGCCACTGTTACATTTCCTCTGGCTATGGTTAGTAAAAATAAATGATGACGAATCAAACGACTTTTTCATCATATTTTACTTCAGCAATGACATTCTTTTTCACATTGCTGGTTGTTGAGGTGGAACAACCTCTGACGTACTAAGACTCACATGCATTGTACACGTAAACAACCACGTACAGGAGTAGAAGATTCAATCTGGGTCGCGCCGTTTAGGTGCAACCGATTCCTGCTCCCGGGTGAACGCAGCCTTTACGACGCAGGAGAAGCCGTGTTTAAGATTCAGCGCCTCTCGGCCGCAGACCGTCGCCCACGCATGCATGTTATAAATGAGTGTTCTGCGCTGGAAGCCCCGGTTTCAGCTGCCACCCGGCCACTCAAGTCATCCACAATTTCATCCATCATAGATGTGCAGCTCTGGAAACGAAAAGCCTGGGCTTGGGGTCACCACACACACACACACACACACACACACACACTGACATACATTCTTGTTTTAAGGGACGTGTTAATTACTGCAGGGTGTAAAACTTGACATGGGACACTTGTGTGACTCAAGCCAGATGTTATTGGCCAATCACAGCACTTGAGGCACAAACGCCGAATGCGAAACGAGCGCCAGGTAAAAGGTGAAGGTGAGTTAATATATTTAATTTAAATGATAAGAGAGGTTCTTTTTCTTTTCTTGCAGTATTATCCTTCTGCACCAAATCTGTAAGTCCAGAGCTGGCGCTGTTTTTGTGTTCATTATAAAACAGCTTCAGGTTTGGCTTACGGGAAGATCACGGTTCGGGTTAAAATAACTACGTCATAAAGCAACAACATTAACAAATTGGTTTGAAGCAAGAAGGTAGCGGCGCTTTCTCGTTTTAAAGTCCTGAAGGTTACGTCGTCTCGTCCTCAGGACTTTTTTTGCTCTTTACACAATGTCACCAAAGTCACCGGACTTTTGAACCTGTCATACTAACTGTGGCCACTAGAGGCTGCAAAATCATGAAAGGTAAAACATAGGTCATAAGGCTTCTGAGACAGATGGGTTACAGGGCTGTGTTTCAGGGGGGGACAGTGGGTGCAGTTGGCCCCTTCTGAAGAGTGATCACGAGGCTGATGACGACCGTGATAACAGACATTTAGCGGGGCGAAAGCCGATTTAGATTGCATTTATTGAAACCAAAGCATTACTCTAATCCCTCTTATCGCCAGTTGCTTGCTCGATCAATGATTTCATCTCAGAGCTCATCAAGACACGGAGCGCCACCATTTTCAAAAGCGACTTGAAGAACTGAGTTTTCGTGTAAAATCGTGGTAAAAAAAAAATATGACTGACAGTGAGAAGTGTCCGGCCACCTTTTGTGGGAAAGGATAACTCATCCCGCTCGAGTCACCCAGCTCGCGTCGCCGCCGCTTGCTTTACCACGCAGACGATCGGCCGGGTCCACCCCGACAGGTGCCACTTATACCCTCCCAGGATTCGCCCGCACACCGGCCATCCGCCGACCGCCCCGTCGGCCTGTCAGTGTGCCGAACGCTCGGCCGCCTCTCGCCTGTCCGCCGCCCGCACACTCGCCTGTCATGTGCAGACGGTGAACGCGAGCGCTCCGCAGCTGCAGCGATCCCGCGCCGTGCTCTCCACATTCCTGGCCTTTGGTTATCCGCGCGGTGGCCCGGGAGTGTAGGCCCCTGGGGGCGAATTCATCCCCGCTTTCTCCCCCATGCACCGATTTTGTACGAAGCTCTGGGGCCCCGACGACTTAAAATCCGCCAGAGTTCGGACTAACGCCGCTCTCGCATCAGCATGACACCGGGGGGGGCGCGGTGATTTAAAATGCACCCAGTCGGAAGCCGTATCCCGCCTGAGGCGGAGAGGAGCGGCTGCCCAGGGTTAATGAGATATGAATCCCCGCTCCGACTCAAAGAATAAAGACCATAGGTGATCTTTTCATATCAGATCCTTCGGCGTCTGATCAAATGTTGCGTCCTGCTGGGACGAATGTGCCCAACATCACCCCTGCGCGCGGCGGCCGTCACCCACATGTTCACCTGCTGAAGACGGCAGCCGTCTGCTCTCGCTCCTCAGCTTTTGTTCTACTGCCTGAACTGTAGAAGATTTTTGCCAAATACATGATAAAACCAGCAAAAACAAAGGAAGATATTTCAGAACGACGAAATACTCACAACACATACGTGTATATCTTTCGCTCCTTCTTCCCTCCATCTTGTCCTTACTCAGGACCTTTTCAGTTTTTGGTTTTTTTAATACCACAATATCCAATGTGCAGCCAAAACCTCTCCAACATTTTCTCCACTGGTTGGTATAGGAGGATTTTTCAAAAAGAAACCCATTCCATTCTTTATCTATTCCGCTCATGCTCTCAGGGTCGCAGGGGGCCGGAGCCAATAAAAGAAATCCTCTTCAGAATACGTATTACCGCCAAACTAAAGCATACGTTACCCAAATAATTGTCTTCTAACAACACACTATTATCAGATGTATCCACGCAGCCAGTGGCAGGAACATCAGGCCTTTTCTTCTCCGTGTGACTCTCTGCTGTGTTGGTGTCGCGGCCCCCGCGGACTCATTACCTGCGCCGTCTCATCTCCACAGTCGAAACCAGATCAACGAGCATCTGAGCCCCCTCGAACCGTACGCACAAGGAAAGTCGGGCAGTCAGCAGTCGTCGCTCTCACAACCTTTCCCCCGCCACTCGATCAACCCGACCAACCAGCAGCTAGTCAGTCGCGCTCACGTCCTCCAGTCGCTTTTTGAAGGTCTGTCATCAGCGGCGGACACGGACAGTTAATCGCGTTAATTAATCTGACGGGCTTTATCAGAGACAGTATGAGCGCCGAAGAATGGAGGTGGAGGAAGAGAACTGGGGGGGGGACACACACAAAATGAAGGGAGGAGGATAAAGGAGATGAGGCGGCGAGGAGACAATGGAGGAGGAGGAAGAGGAAGAGAGGGATGGAGACGGAGGAGGAAATTAAAGGAGGACAAAGGCGGAGCGGGGGACAGATGTCCGGACAATAGAATGTGGACGGGGTTACTTTGTGGCTAAGCCTCCATAATTCTGCCTCGCGTCGCAGGCGAAGAGTTTCCGTCGGAGTTCATCACGCGCTTGTGAATCCACAGGGGTCGCGTCTACAGTGTCTGTCTTTGTATACAGTGTGTGTGTGTGACCTCACTACTGAAATACGACAGCAGTAAATCTGTTTATGGTATTAGTTGGTCGCTCCGTCGTGTTGTTGTAAGATGACGATGAAGAGGAGATATGAATCGAAGAAGCAGAAGCTGAGGCAGGAATGATGACATCATACAATAAACAGTGTGTTGTCAGGGACGCCGTCATTCTCCTTTATGTATTACACAGTACAAGGTGTTGAACCGATGTCTGGAGCATATTAATGATTAGACTACTACTAAATGTGTAAGTTATTAATAATACTCCCCCCCCCCCACACAATAAAATCTACTTTTTTGAAGTTTGGTAGCAAAGACTTGGTTTTCTCACTTTTCTTATTCCAGGCTGCAGTTTGTGGTGTTGTTGCCCTGAACAACCAACGTGTGGCCTCGACGAGCCCATGGGCAACTTGAATTGAAGTTGCTGCATTGAAAACTTGGAACTTGCTTTTAAAATATTATATCGTCAAGTATGAATTGCGCAATACACACATTTCACAGGAACTACTGGAAACTGAGCATGTTGGCAGGATATAATTTTTTTTTGCACACTATGGGATTGTTGAGGTGTTATTGATGCATATGTTCTGATTGATATTTTTCAAATGGAACTTCTGCATGAGCTAAAATACAAACAGTCAGTTTTTATAATATTCTCCTTTTCGCTCAAACTTTATTCAAATCAGTGATACAATTGATGGCGTAAGTGTTCACCCACTTCTATTATCCATGTTTCATCCGTCCAAAGTTTATTCAAATGTTCCACTTCAAAACAAAATTGCACGGCAGGAAATAATCAGGTAAATATCTACGAGCTGGAGAAGAAATGGAGATGGTAAAAAGGCACATCATTCGTTCAGTAAATACACAACTGCGGTCCATGCTCCGCT
Source organism: Scophthalmus maximus (assembly GCF_022379125.1). Lineage (NCBI taxonomy): Eukaryota > Metazoa > Chordata > Actinopteri > Pleuronectiformes > Scophthalmidae > Scophthalmus > Scophthalmus maximus. Next base: position 2,992,096 of record NC_061524.1, on the reverse strand, counting down.
TCTATATTTCAACTGAGAGGCGGAGAAAAACACCTGCCTATAAAAACTGCATATTTCATGACCTGTGTGTTTATCGCCGGGGCTTGGTCTCTCAGGACACGGGGGCGGGGGGGGGGGTGTCACTTTCTCCTTCACTCGATTGAGAAAGTGGTCTCAGCCCGGCTCGGTCCCTTGAGTGGCCCCCGTCCAAGGACACGCGACCCGCCAGCAGATTGATATCACATGGACCGAACCTCGTCACCTTCCTGACGCAGAACTCGTTGAGTAGGCGGCCGGTCGACCCCGGTCGGTCCGTCAGCGGCCGGAGTTTTGAGGTCACATGTCCAGCGGCGCAGACAGGAGCTGCGTCGTCATATCTTGAGCTTAAACCAGGTATTAATGAGCAGATGCCCTTGTGTCATTACACGAGAGGTCATCGCAATGAAGACATAACGAGGCTCGGCGAGGTCTCACCGCTGCCGGGGCACGAGAGGTTGTCGCAATAATGGGGACATAATGGCGAGGTGTTACAACGAGGTGTCCGCATATCTAGGTGTCCCTAATAACCCGCTGAGTGTTTATCCCAATTAGACACGAGAGAGAGAGAGAGAGAGAGAGACGGACGGCAGGAGGGAGAGGGCGAGATGGGGAGAACCAGAAGGAGGAAAAAGTGAGAGAGAGAGAGGGAGGGAGGGTTGACATATGTGGGCAGAGGAGGAGGAGTGTGAGAGTGGAAAAGAAAGAAAGATGTGGAGAACGAGATTGAAGGGGCAGGGAGCAGTGATTAGAATGTGATGGCCTGTGTAGAGCCAGGCGTGTGTGTGTGTGTGTGTGTGTGTGTGCGTGTGTGTGGGTGTGTGTGTTCTTTCGAATTAATGAGAATCTCAGATGAGAGGAGAGGGTCATCATGACCTGCATGCAAATGATACCAAACACACACACACACTCACACTCTCACACACCCTGACACTAACACACTTGCTCACAAATGCAGATACACGCACACACACACTAAAAGAATGCTTTATATCATGCACACGCACACACAGACACACACACCATGTATTACTGCTTCAGGGATGATATGCATCAATGTGTCAGTGTGTGTGTGTGTGTGTGTGTGTGCGCGTGTCACAATCTCATTTTGACCTGAATATCGGTAATACGTGGGAAACCTCAGTCTGCCTCCCATCACTCAGGTGGGGAACAAGGGACGGTTCGACGTCCACGCCTCTTCCTTCAAGTGGGAATGTCAAGAAAGCGATTCACCAAAAGAGATAATTAGACAAGGACGTAGTGCGATTGAATTCCTCGTAGACAAAACAACAATTAGCTATATAAGAGGACAAAAGGTAACTCGTAAGCTAATTCTGCTGCCAATGTGGTTAACGCCTGGTTCTAGTTAAGGGAACATGATTGGCGGGCGAATTAAGGTAAGATAAGATATTTTACGTAAGATCTGTCGATGTCGTGCACAATGTTCATGTCGTAGATCTCTGTCCTGAGGTCTTTTAATCGTATAATACCAGAATTGAACTATCTAACACGCGCAGGTCTGGATAACAGTGCACACAAGGTACTGTAAGCCAGAATCCATGTTATGGCCGCGCGGCCTGGCATTTTTAAATTGAACCCTAAATCTTTATTTTTGTTAACATCGCACACCTTGGTTGTCCTTAAATGACAAAAGTGCAAGAACAGACATCCGGTAACGGGGCAATGGCGCATCTGTGCACACCATGGACGCACAGTCGATGTAAATAGTGATTTACGACAACGTCCGCGCCGTGATTGGCCAAGGGTCAAAACCGGCGTCCTCCTCGAGAACGAGCCCATCGTTGATCCCGTGCGAGGAGCTCGTCAGGACCCGTCGTTACGTTTTTATCGCCGGGCAAACCTCGAGCGGCCACAGCAGTTGTGGCGGGAGCGAAGGAGGAACCTCGGTGGCATCGGGTGTGTAGACGTCCACATTAGCGGGAGGCGGCGGCGGTGGTGGTCGGATGAGTCAATAGAATAGAAACAATTCATCCTGCGAGTCAGACATCGAAGGGTCTGGGTCTAAATACCTATAATATTGTCTAATGAGCGGTGATAACGATTATCATCCGATCAACCGCGCCGTAGTCCCTCTGAGCTTCTCCTCACTGGTGTATTTCATTGTCTCTCCACTTCACTGCTTTTGATGTGCACCTTATCCTGCTGCGCTAACACACACACACACACACACACACACACACACACACGGGCCCTGAGTTATTTCCTCAGCTGATAACACGCGGTAGATGGAGCTGAATAATCCCCGACAACTTTAAAGGGGCTCATGCGAACGCATCGTCGAACACAGACAGGAACACGTGGACACCTGTTGCGCACCGACACACCCGCTGGTTCTTTCTCTCTCTTTCACAAGCAGTCGCTGAATTAATAACTCGGATATCTTGAGAAGTATTCTAGACACCGTGACGAACTATGACCACGTCTTAAATAGAGTTTTTCAGTACAGAGACAAGGTTTCTATAGTGTGCTTAACTCAGATTTTCAAATATCTTTGATTCAATCACTCTCATTTTAAAGGGGCGACAGAAGACTTTCATGCCCCCTAGTGGTTCCCGGTGGCATTGCTGTTTGGTCGCCGCCGTAAAGACGGCGGTAAGGACGCAGGTACTTTTCCTCCTCAGGAAGTTCCAGACTGAAGTTCTGCTCCCACTTCTTTTTCTGGCTCGTAGCGTTAACTAGCGGCGGCTTTAGCAGTCTACTGTCCAAAGCAGAAAACAGCCGTGAAAATCTCGATTTGAACAAATGACCTTGAGATAAACGTAGACTGGTTGTGTTACCGAGAAAGACGACAAACGGCAAACTTTTTTTGCGAAGCCTCTCAAGTCCTGGAGCTCCCTCCACGGAGCCGATGCCCGTCTGAGGTTCACTCTCGTTTTATCTCTTTCTCTATCACTCCATCAACACGATCCTTTTTCTGCCTTCGAGGTCGAGTTGTTTTTGTCGATTGGGTGACGCAGTTCCTTTGTGCCGGAAAGTGGGTCGTCGTTTTTCGCGGGGAAACGTGTCCTGGTGGCCAAGAGAATCAACACGGTGAACGCCAACACTTATAGGACCAACATCAATCACAGATGGTGTCACTTTTCTACCACTGAAATCTGTTTTAACACCATGATGACAAGTGTAAGCCACAAGGTTGCCTATTTCCCCTTTCAACGTTTTACAGATAAAGTCCATAAAGCCGTCAGCATGTGTGCCTGGGGCATAAACGCTGTCTCACCATTTGACAGCCATGACGACGAGCCACCGGTGAGACCGCCCATCAAAAGTAAGTACGTACAGTACATCCATTCTCTGGCTTGTACCATTTATGATTTTTAAGGGTTGTGGGGGAGGGGGGCTGGTGCCAATCTCCGCTGACATTGGGCGGGAGGCATGTTCAGCCGGGACAGGTTGCCAGTCAATCTCCGGGGGCCAACGTATTCACGCTCACATTCACACCTACGCGGCAACTGTAGAGTCGGCAATTAAGGAACGGAGGAAGCCGGTGTGCCGGAGGGAAACCCACGCAGGCACAGCGAGAACATGCTGACGTCACGCGGCGGCTGGCAGAGCTTCCAACGCGGCGGCAACTCGTAAGGTAAAATGTGAGATGCCAGAAAAAAACAGGCGAGGTGGTGATCTGCGGAAAACGGGGGGAGGGCGAGGGCGCGGACACGGCTGGAATCTGTTTCGCCACTTCATCCCACCTCTCGTTCGGTCGGTAAAGAGCTCTGCTTCCATCTATATCCGTTCATCCATTATGCATGACCAATTTACACTGTCAAGATGGGGGGGGGGAGGGAATGAGGGAGAAGGAGGAAGAAAGTGGCAATTTACTGACACTGCAAATTGATGGAGTCTATATCTACATTAGCGAGGACAATCGGTATATTGGCACCGTGGCCACATCTGTATGTGTATTCATAATGGATGACCTATTTATACTTTTTTATCCACATGGGAGGAGAGAGGGACGCACTGTACCGCTGCCACTCTCCACCCGCAGGCGATTCCTATATCTCGGAGCGTCATTGGCGAGGGTCTGCTGTTATTGCTTGCCTCGCGCACTTTGAGTGTGTGCGTGTCTGTATGTGTGTGTGTGTTTGTGACAATAATGGCCCTCTCTCCTTGGAGCAGATGCCCTTAGCAGATGTCATTCGACTGCCGACAGAAACGGTCAATAAGACAATGAATTGTCGCTCACCGACCGGGCCCTCCGACCATCCATTAGGGCTTTACAATTAATCGAAAAAGAAAGCACCAAAATCGCAGAACTGCCTGCTGCACTTTTTGAAAACTGCAAGAGGCCGAACTGTCTTCTTATGTAGAGTATCGCTGCGCGGTGCAGAAAGTCGGGGGCGTTCAAATCCTTCCATTTCTATTCAGCCCAAACAAACCTGAGCAACTGTCAAACACTATCTGCTCGTTTTTTGGTCTCTTCATGTCAACGCATTAACAGAAAAATGAACATTATGAGATCACTTAGAGGGACACACACCGGCGGAGCAGCGGGAGTTCAGTGTTTTCTGTGGCTCGCCCACACTCGGGACGGGACGGAGGTGGAACCAGGAAGCGTCTGATTGTGTGACGACCGCTGCTTCCTCCTGAGCCGGCGCCGCCTCTACTTCTACAGCGAGGAAGTCAAAGGTACAGTACGTAAGTGTTTGTGCCGTATCAGGCCTATGTTTAGATGTATTGCTCTGTCGGCCTATACCGGTGCACTTGTCTGTGATTTTCTTGTTGAGTCAACGTGTTATGATGTTCTGTCTTGGTTTATGTGTACCAGTGAACATCCCACTGCGGCTGAAGGAGAAAAAACTAAATCCTGCATCTTTCTGAATCGCCAGAGACGTGTTGTTCTCCATCCATCCATCCATCGTCTACCGCTTTATCCACTTAAGGGTCACGGGGGGGCTGGAGCCAATCCCAGCTGACATTGGGCGAGAGGCGGGGTTCACCCTGGACAGGTCGCCAGCCTATCGCAGGGCCACATACAGAGACGGACAACCATTCACTCTCACATTCACACCTAAGGTCAATTCAGAGTCTCCAATGAACCTGACCCCATTCTGCATGTCTCTGGACTGTGGGAAATGCTTGCGACTATTTATTGCTTGTCTTCAAAGAGACAAGGCAGAAGCTGCTGGCTGCTGCTGACAACTGTGTACAGGTGAACTGTAGCTGGGGGGGGTTTTGAACCGTGCCTTGAGAGGATACAGCTTTTAATATGAAACTTCAATACTGTAAAGACTTTGAGCCGAGCTCGAGCCTGAACACGAGCCTTTCTTGTCGGAGCAGATACCTGCTGATACCTGGCAGGCCCTGCACTCCCACACAGGTGTTTTTAGTTACTGAGGCATCTTCAAGTTTGAGATCTGCTGGGAGTTTCTTCTGAGGTCCCCAAACTACGGTGTATAGATCTGCGCCACTCAACAGAAGAGGAAGAGAGGAAGAAGTGCAATAAGACTAACAGGAAAAGTCAGGGAGATGTCAATCAAACCAAAAATAATTGAAAACATCTGCAGGTTGCGTTCTACATGCACTGACATTCATGCTGCAGTTTGACTTAAGTAATCTAAAGATCAAACTGTACAGTATTTCACCAAACCCTCCAAACTAGAAAATAATCAATGCAAGTCTGTGAAGCAGAAGCTTTTTGATTCTTTACTTTTTTTTAAAAAACTTCTTTTCGACCCCTTTAATCCTATCACACCTCAGATTTATTTATACACCTCCCTGGATGGGAGCGGATTCACAGCTTGATACTGTCGAAGAATGAATTCATCACCGGTGTGAAAAGACAAATATCTGCTATAGCGCATTGTTGCATATCCAACACAGACGGTAGAAGTCATCGATTCGCATTGGTGCATTGGAATAAAAGTTAAGAAAAGCAATTTCCCAGACGGAACAAAAAAAAAGTTGAACTAAAGATCCATTTTGGAAACCGTTAAAATACAATTTCCTTGAACATAATTATCATTAGCAGAGAACCTATTCCTTTATTATTTATAAATGTGACCAATATTATTTCAAGTAGCTCTAATCCTCCTCGCACTTGCTCACCTCTATCGCCCAGATCTTGTCAAGTCTCTTGGCCAAGCCTCGCGCTATTTGTGGCCGTGTTCGAGGCTCGACACAGACGCAATAGGAAATACTACACGTTCCACCATAGCGCTACAAATTCAATGCTTGGCGACACTTTGTCTCTGAGTCGGACAATTGTAAAGGAAAGGAAACAGCAGCCGCTGATTTCTGCTCACTGCGAGTTCTGCCGGCAGGAGTTAGGTGCCCTATGCGTCACCATGTGCGTCTTTCTAACACTTCACATTGTTAAACGTGTCAGGTGTTATTGAGGTGTAACCCGTGACGGAGAATAGAAATGGAGGTCTAATTTTAAAAAACAACAACTTTTGTCTGAGCCTTTTTTAACTTCATAGTCTTTGTAAAAAAAAAAATAGAAAAAAGGCCAGTTTGTCAAAAAGAAACTGCATTAAAGTACTTCTTCCATGCAGTACTGAAGTGAATTTTATTTTTATTTTTGCTGTACCATATTGAATTGCATAGCATCATATATGTTAGCGTAGCATTTGCCTTGAATCGCATTGTGTTGAATAAAACCATCATTTTGCACATTGCATCGGTCGCATTAGTCATGTTAGTAGTTCATGCCCATCTTACATTCATTAGATCGATGTGTGTACTAGGGCTGCAACCAAAAATTAATGGATGGATCTGTCGATCAGTGTGTCGATTAATCCATTAGTTGTTTGGTCCAGAAAATGGTGAAAAATGTCCGTCGTGTTTCCCCAAACCTCAAGATGATGTTTTGTTTCGTCCACACACCAACGATATTCAGTTTACTGGCACGGAGGAGCGACGAAGCTGAAATCATTACATATTTTTACCTTTTTTTTTTTCATAAAAAACAATTTGAACCCATTAGACAATTCTCAAAGTAGTTGGCGATTCATTTAGTAGTCGATTATTAATTGATTAACAGCTGCAGATCTGATCTGTGAGCGCACGGGCGTGTGCGCAGAACAGATAACGGGGCAGTCTCCCTGTGCGCAGTGTGTGTTCCAACCATATGTAATGAGGCCTGTGTAATATGAATTATTGAAGGTTGTTGGATGCTATAGCCAGGTCCTGCCTATGCCCGCAGGCTGCATCTCAGAGATGCTCTCATCAGGACCGCGCTTCACGTACTGCACACGCGGTCGTATGGAGACGCGGCCCGAGCTATCAAGTGCTATCGGAGTTGTCTGCCGCGCGCGCACACACACACACACACACACACACACACACACGCCCGCATGTGAACACACACTGAAGCATAGACACAAGCAACCCATTCCTCCTCTGGGGGGGAATGGGATGCTATTATTTAAACCGCATGTCAGCATGCGAGGCCAACGCCGTCACAGAATAAATGCACAAATATTATATTATACAGTATATTATATATTTATTATATTATAATACCTGTGTATAGTCTTTGGGCCGAACGTTTCAAGAAAAAGTTTGAAGTTCCTTTGAAGGAGAGACGGTCACGGGATTCCTGTCTCACCCAGATGTTGCACCACAGATCATTAGTCCGTCTAATTAAAATGATTTTTAAGAACATCAATTTGGATCGGCCCGTCTGCACTCGGAAAATGTCAACAGGAGCATAACTGACCGTGTCTAATAAATGATCGAGAGAAAAGAAGGGGGGGGGAACACAAACAACTTTGATGAACTCATATATTTTTGAAACTTGCTGGCAGACGCCGAGCACGAAAGGAACTTGGCCAACGGAACCCCCCGAGTTTCGGCAGAGCGGAGAAATAGATGAGTCTCAACAGTCGGAAAAATATCACTCGGACCAGCGCTACACTGTCCGGTAGGCGCTCTTATTTTCTACATAGTTAATTGATGGCGGAAAGAGTCCGCCGGAAGTCAGAGAAAGGTTTCAGGAATAATTTCCACGGTGCAATATGAACGTAGATGAATTGGACGTAAGAAGCCACCACCAAGTCGTCCAGCAGCAGAATCCATCTGGGATGGTACCCCCCCCCCCCGAGGTTACCCCGGCTCCTCTTCATCCTCTCTTTTACGCGATATGCAGATTTGTTTTTCTGCGTTTTCTAAATAACGCTGCGGATGTCGTCATATCGGCCGGTGGCGGTTTCATCATGTCTGAGCTGCCAAGAGGGACGAGACGCTTTCAACCCCCGTCTAATAAAAAAAACAGCCTCAGCACTTCAGTGTCGTGGCCCCCCGCCCCCCCCACGTCTTTCATCCTCCTCTCCCTTTGTCTCTCTTTCTTCCTGCCGGTTGATGGTCGCCCTTTGAAAGGCGCGGAGATAAATACGACAAGAGAGAGAGAGAGAGAGAGAGAGGGAACGTGTTTTTTTTTGGTTTGTCATGAAAGAGAAAAATGAAAGAGCGCCGGCCGTTGGCTCCGCCGTCAAGCGTCCCTCTCATCCCTGTGTGTGAAGTGTCTGCATGTCTGTGTGCGGCCGCAGCGCCCTCGTGACAGAACCAGTGTTTCTGAGCAGCGCAAATATTTACACTTGACTTGTCCCCCACACGACAACTGCAGGAACACACGCACACACACACACACACACACACACTCACACACACAGTCACACACACACACACACACACACAGATCTGGCTTAATTGGAATGCAAATGTCTGGATCAGAGTCATTTGTGCACATTGATGAAAACTTAAGGGTGAAATTGAAGAACAAACTCATTCACTGTAAACATGTTTTTCATAGTCCACGCACGACACAGTGTAATATTGTCGTCCCGAAGGGTTGTGATCATTCTCGCAGCCGGAAGCTCCAGGCGCAGGGATGTAATGCAGCTGCAACATGTCGTCTCAAACGCGTTGGTTTTTTGCAACATCTCGGTGTTGCTATGGTCGAAACTGTTCTCCGGAACTGTCTGTGAATTGGACCCAAAGAGAACACAGAGTGTACCAAACCCGTTCCTCAAATCCTGGCGGCATCGGCACGGCTCGCTAGTGTGTGTTTTCTAACATCCGTGTTTACTGACCAGATTACCCGGATGATATTCTGCGGCGGCGGCGGCGGCGTGCGTCTCTGGCTCGGCTGCACGGAGACGGTTATTTGACAGCAGTCAGATTTGTATGTTTTAATCTCCGCCTGCGCGCAGAACCGCGGCGTCCAATATTGCCACTCGAGACGAACTTCAAACAAATCCGATGCGGTTTTAAACAAGAGAGAGCAGCTCGTCTTTCTTTCTCCTCCGGAGCTCAGAGATATTCAAATGAGTGTTTGTGTTTCAGAAATGTCACCGCTTGAAAATACACCGAGGATGCTTTTGAACTCGTGTGTGTGTGTGTGTGTGTGTGTGTTTCATATCTCTGTGTGCGTGCCATTCCAGCCTCACCAGAACTGAAATATTGTTCCACCTTCTCTGAATCGCTGTGTGTTCAGATGTTAACTCAAGTTATTTGGTGACAGTTGTGTGGCGCTTGACAAACCAGCCGGCTTGAAGGCTCATTTATTAATAGCATTTACATAATGCGTGGGACGCGAACACAACTGTCAGCTGGAAGACATCACCGCCAGCTAGTTTAGCGTTTTGTGTGAGAGAATATTTCATATTTATAGACTGTTCAACAAACTTTCATGATCGCCAAATATATCCAATGTAACACATTTGAATTTTATTAAAAAAACAAAACGCGTTAAGCGTGTGAGCCGCACTACGAGTCCAAACGAGTACAGTGACTCCGCTGTGAATCATGCTTTTATACTGTATAACATGTGTATATGTTCAACTTTATGCATTATATATATATATATATATATATATGTTTTCATGGACATTCTTCAGACAATGGCTGTGCAGTATGAGATCTTAATCACCAGGCTCGGTGACGGCAGTGACCTTCGGGTGAAATTCCAGCTCGAAAAGTGACACGACGAGTCTACAACGCTAATTTCCTGACAGTCACATGTCATGAATTACTGTAACAGGTGTTTTTCTTTTCTTAAAGTGTCTCTTATTCAGCCAGACGGGCATCAGTGAAGTCGGGCACTGATGCTGGACGATGGAGTACTTCCACACCAAACGCAGAATACTTCCTTTACATATCTGCCGAGTATCTAATTTTATCAAATATTCATCTAATGTCACTGTATGATGTGGCAGGAATTCATTGTAACGCCACTGTTCAGCATTTGACACCCTCCGTTTTGAATTTGGGCCTTTTAAGCGTGGATGTGGCCACCGTGTCCAGAAAGCGATGCCATCGTGGAAGTGCCCAATACCTGTCTTCTCTGTAATGACCAGCAGAGGGCGACTCCACTGGTTGTTTCCACAGAAGTCTATGAGGAAATGACTCTGCTCTCTCATTCCATTCATAACGTCAGGAAACATTTTCCTGAGGAGATTATGGTTCAATCTCTAGTTTCAAGCCTTCTTCAAGTTGTAGATCATGGTCCCATGTAGAGTCAACTAGACACCGTTTACATTGGGGCGTGGATGTCCTGTGATTGACAGCTAGTACCGTCCAATAGGTGACGTCATGGGTTATAATTTTTGGGAAAATGCATCAGTTAGAAAAGTGAGTTGTTTGAACTTTTTTTACATTATTTTCACTTTTACTCAGCGCCTCCACATTTATTTTTTTGACTAATTACCCCAGTACTGCAGGTGAATACAGTGTAATAATCAAATCTATGTAAATGAATAAATGTGCTTTGGAATAAACCGGTGAAGTAACCTTCAGCATATAAAGCAGGCGTGTTTGCCGGCTGAATGAATAATGCCGAGGACAACGAGATTTACAGTTATTGTTATGCGGCTGCAAAACTAAGCGCATTTGCATATTTAAGAAGATGAAGACGTGTCTTCTGTGTATGTTTTTATTTTTTTTATGTGCATAAAAAAAAAGTTGATTTTTATTCACACACGGTCTCAGGCAGTGACAGGCGTCACTCTCTCCCTTCCCTCCTCTCACCACTCCCCGTTTCAGGATGATGAATTGATGTCGGCATACACAGCTCCATATCTTTATTCTGGAGATGACACCACACACACACACACACACACACACTCATTGGCACATCAGAGCTTCGTGAAGTGGAACCTCTGTGGAGGGAAGTGTGCATGTGTGTGAGGTGAAACCACTGTTTGATCCTGTGCAAGATGGAGCCATTGCAAATCGTGTGTGTGTGTGTGTGTGTGTGCATGTGTGTGTTTGTGTGTTTTGTGCATGTGTGTGTTTGTGTGTGTGTGTGTGTGTGTGTGTGTGTGTGTGTGTGTGTGTTTCTCAGGGACTCTGCTGTGTGATTGGTAATTGATTTTCCAATCTGTGCAGACCACAGCTCGGTCACAGGTCCGCTTCCTGTGAGCGTCGACCTGCTAATGCTACGGGGCGACGGAGCGACAGCCGGTGGTGGCAGGAGAGACAGCAGAGGTTAAAGGTGAACTCTTCCCACTGAAACATTGAGTGTTAATAGGTCCATACCTACCAATTGTTGCGGGTTTTTTTGTTCGTTGAGTTCACGCCCCCCCCCCGACTGTATTTAATGTGTGGCTGGTGCATCAGTGTGGCCGACGCTCGACAAAAGCCCGTGGTGCACAGATGCCGTCACACGCCGGTCTTATGTAATTCCCCCCTCAATGTTTTCCCGTGGTTGCCATGGTGACAACCTCAGTCACGGCGATGTGCCCCAGGCTTCGATTGGATGCAGCTGGCTGGTACACGAGAGAGAGAGAGAGAGAGAGAGTGTATATGTGGGATATTTGTGTTTTTTTGGGGCCTATTTCTTTGGTGACTTTGCTTTACGGGTTTTCTCTTTGAAACTTCCTGTCTGTCTACTCCTGGGACCGTCTGTGCCACCCGTCACTGACCCCCTGCCCTTGGAAACAAACGATGTCTTAGTAAAGCTGTGCACTCTCCTCGAGGAGCCCATCGCTGGCACCGTGCTTGTTTCTTCCGTCCGGGCTCGTTGGAGTTGTGCCCAGTGACACCGGCAAGGAGCTTATGAGCGTGGAGAAGAGGCCGCGCTTGTTGACCGCAGATCATCCGGCCCGTTTATGTCATCTTGAACATACCTGATCCTGGCCGGTACATATGAGGTTCAATAGGGATTTTCTACGTCTTCGCCCGTCCATCATTGAACAAAGAAGCCACCTCCTGAAGGATTGGCCCCGTCATCCTCTCACCTTTGCCCCAGCTTCCTGCTGTACGACTACAACCACCTCCACTCTTTGCACCTCGTGCCTTTACTGTACACGGCACACGGTGCCGGGTTCACATAATCCCCGCCCCCCCCTTTTTTTCCGCCGAATCAAATCTGAAGCTTTTCCCCCTCCAACCGCAGCCATTACAGTGTCTGATTTCCCCTGATTGCTTTCCCCTCTATCCCAGCTGTATGTGCGATAGCAAAAAATGCTATAGTTGCCCCTGACAACCATGCTGCTGCTGCGGCCGCCGCAACTCCTGAGTGCACGGAGCGGACTGCAGCGAAACATCCAAACTGTTTGAGGATGGTGGTGACAAGCAGAGATGAAGGGACACGGGAGAAATGTGTGTGTGTGTGTGTGTGTGTGTGTGTCTAAGCACCCTCAGGCTGATAGCACCATGCCTTCCCCTAAACACACACACCGTTCTCCTCCAGAAAAGTACAAAGTGCCCATAAATCCTACTCGAAGATTACGACGGCGTGAGTGTGAGATCTTGGGATTTTCCTTCAATCCTGTGTTTAAGCTATAAGAGGATATTTATGTCAATATCCTCGCCCGTGCATTTATTTGTGCGCTCACGCACGAGTGGCTGTGTTCCAATAAAAAAACTCCGAACAGACTTAATAATGACTTCATTTAGTATTTATATACTTTCTCCCAAACAAAATATTACATAGATTAATTTTTTTTTTTTAAGATTCAATTTGCGAATGAATCCATCAACGGCGTAAATGTATCAATGTTTTTTCACAGTATCACACATAATGATAATAGTGATAAGCCGTTTCTGAACCAAGTTATGAAGTAGGTTACACAAACAGGATATATGTAGGATATATATAAAAGCATCACTCCAGTGAGTGTTTCAATAATCCCTGCGTTTCCCTTCGTCTAACCCAGCGATATCTATTCAGGCCGCGTAGCCGCCTCTCCATCTCATTTAGCGCCGCGCGCCCGTGCTGCTTGTAGCATCATTTGCAGCCAGTTACTGTGAGATGCAGGTGCTCTCTCTTCCGGGCTCTCCCTCCTTTGGAATCATTTGAAGTATCAAAGGATACGTTTTTATACATTTGAGTTGTGGCCTGTGCACGTCCGCCCATCCTGAAGTCTGTGGAAAAACTGTCATGCCATGTCAAGCGGGGGCTGATCTACAACCACAAGAAAACACAGGAACCACATGAAGTTCCAAACGTCCGAAGCCCTTTCCCTGAAAAAGGGTGTGTTCCACATCGACTACCAATATTGCTTTCTGCAGGGGTACCAAGAAAGGGCATCGACGAGAGCACCGTCGTAGAATTCATGTTTTTCGACGTCTTAATTTCCTGCATCAGGTCCCAGGGCTCTGCGCCGACGCTATCTAAATATGGCATGGAGGATCTGACGCTTGCAGAAAACAAATCTCCGATTTCGCAGGAGGCGAGGGACCGGTAGCACTGATAGCGCGAGAACACGATGGTGGTCCGCGTGACGCCGCAGGTGGCCAGCCAGCAGATTAAAACGTCTTCATCCCCGAGGGCACAGCACTGAGCGCGGTGCATGAAACGTGTCTTATTGCTTTGTCCTGTGAGAGGCGACGGTAGGCGCGGTCGCTGGGAGCGGATGCGGACTCTCCTGTGATGCCACGAAAATTGAGCAACAAGATTCACGCTTAGGGCTGCACGGAGGCGTGGTGGTCGGCACTTTCGCCTCGCAGCAAGAAGGTTCTGGGTTCGAGTCCCTGTTCAAACCAACCAGGGCCTTTCTGTGTGGAGTTTGCATGTTCTCCCCGTGTGTGCGTGGGTTCTCTCCGGGTTCTCCAGCTTCCTCCCACAGTCCAGAGACATGCAGAATGGGGTCAGGTTCATTGGAGACTCTGAAGTGACCGTAGGTGTGAATGTGAGAGTGAATGGTTGTCTGTCTCTGTATGTGGCCCTGTGATAGGCTGGAGACCTGTCCAGGGTGAACCCCGCCTCTCGCCCAACGTCAGCTGGGATTGGCTCCAGCGACCCCCCGCGACCCTTAAATGGATGAAGCGGTAGACGATGGATGGATGGATGGACGATGGATGGATGGATGGATGGATGGACGATGGATGGATGGATGGATGGATGGATGGATGGATTCACACTTATCCTGAGTGTGACCTAAGTAGTAGTGGAGCCCAAGTATGGTGAAGTAGTTTAGTGTAAAGTACAAAATAGTTGAGTTAAAAAAAAAAGGTTAAAAACATGATATTTTATTTTCCACCCTTCACACACACACAAGATTAAAACATTTAGTTAGATTTCAGGAATCTAAATGCACGACGAGTTATCCAGATGAAGTGAAACAGTGGATGACGTCAGCGATGCCTCTCTCTCTCTCTGCCCTTCTCCTTTCAATCTCCATCATCTCTCTGCCTCCGACTCACTCCGTCTCTATTATAGTCATCATTGTGTTTATATGGGGCTAATAGAGTGATGGTTATGCGCGCGAGGCAGCTGCTGCTCGCGGCCGGCTAAGTCATTTAGCTGAGAGGACCACTTGACCAACGCTGACAGCGCACAAGCCACAATTAAAGCAAGGGCAGATGCCCACCCCCACTCAAACAGACACACACACACACACACACACACACACACAAAGATGCACATACATGCAAACACACAAAAACACAACTCAGGAATACTTGTATTTTCGCATGAACACACTGGCAGCTGCTGCATCTAATTACAGGTACACACACACACACACACACACGCTGACACACACACACACACACACGCTGACACACACACACACACGCGCTCACACACGACCGCTATTATCTGAGTGCTGCCTCTTGGCAACGAGTGGTGTTACTAAAAGGTTTCCCCTCCCACACACACTCATACCGGGGAGGGCATAGTGTGTGTGAGAGCTCTTGTACCTCCGGAGTTGTTACGTGTTTACGTACACACGCGTTTTATTTGTTACATTTTTTTTTTGCATCGCGTGAGCATCTGGGTGCGTTTGAGTGTGGGCGGACACATGCAGCGTTCTGGGAGGCTCAGAGGAGAAAAAACAAAAACAAAAAAAGTGATCCAATAAGAGTCTGTCAGTCTGGAGCGTACCTCGGAGGTGTTTGGATGAAGATGCCAACGCGTTGGGTTCATATACGGCGCGTGAGAGCAGCGTGTACAGTCGAGCTGCAGCAGTTAATCGGTTAATAAATTAATTGAGCAGTTTTCATGGAGGAGAAAGTCAAAGTTCTCTCCGATTTCAGCTTCTTCAATGTGAGTATTTCCTGGTTTCTTTGCTCCTCCGTGACAGTGAACAAAAGATCTTTTTGGCGCGTGGACAAAACAAAACATCATGTTGGGGGTTTCGGGAAACACGAGCGACATTTTTCACCACTTTTATGACATTTTGTGGACCAAACAGCTGATCGATTAATGGGGACAATAATCGAAAAATGAATCGAAAGGCGAATCGGTTATGAAAAGAACGGACAGTTGCAGCCCTTGTGTACGGCAAACGGCAAAGTGTCAGGACCAGGCAACCGCATCTCATCATGAATGACCATTATCATTACATGTGCTGCTGCTCAAAACACTGCAGATGTTTGTTGTTTTACTTAAGACTAACACACACACACACACACACACACTCACATACACACACACTCACATACACACACACACACATACACACACACACATACACACACTCACATACACACACACACACATACACACACACACACACACGCACACTCACATACACACACACATACACACACACACACACACTTACACTCACACACACACACACTCACACAAAAACACACACATACACATACACGCACACACACGCACTCACATACACACACACACACACGCGCACACACATACACACACAAACACACACACACACACATAAACACACACACACACACACGCACACACACACACATAAACACACACACACGCGTGTTGGTTTTCGCTTTTTGAGACATTTTAACTGTTTGCCATGGAAGATTAAAATAATTACAACACACATCCCTAGTTGGAGTGCATTCACTGTCGTTGTTTAATTGTGTGCGGATGGCATTTCAAACTATTCAAATGACTTTCACATGACTACACACACACACACACACACACACAGAGTACTTCTTCACACGACGCCCCCCATCCTTCTTGAAACATGAATGTGAATAAGCGCCGGTCCTGAGCGTACTTCTCACCTTGTTGAGTGGTGTGTGTGAGGGAGTAAGTAAGTGAGTGTGTGTGTGTGTGTGTGTGTGAGGGAGTAAGTGAGTGTGTGTGTGTGTGTGTGTGTGTGTGTGTGTGTGTGTGTGTGTGTGTGTGTGACACAGAGATCTTGTATTGGTGCACTCAAAGCTGCTATTTGTACAAACACACATAAATGAGTAACAAAAAAAGAGCCAGGATCACACCTTCCCAAGTGGGTTTTCACACACACACACACACACACACACACACACACACACACACACACACACGCACACACCGGTGGGTAGTCAGTGCCATTACCACTGCGGCCTCAACCCCCTCGCTCTTGCTTCCCACTCCTCATCTCCTCTCATCCTCTCCTCCCACTCCTCTCTTTTCTCTTCCCCTCCTCTTTCTCACATTGCCTTATTTCTGTTTTATATATATATATATATATATATATATATATATATATATATATATATATATATATATATATATATATATATATATATATATATATATATATATATATCTCCTATTGTTTTTATACTCTGGCTTCTCGTTTCCCTCACTTCCAGGCGCAAGCTTGGCCTTCCACTTCATACATGTTAAACAGCACATGAATAAAGCATGCCATTAGTGCAGCAAGTCTGTGTGATCTAACTTTGCGCGTGTTTGTGTGTGTGTGTGTGTGCGCGCGCGCCTTCCAAGACGCACATGTACATTACGTGCACGAGGTCACTCGTGAGCAAGTGCACACTCCCATCCTCGTCAAATGAGATAAAAGCCGCCGCTCGGTACGACGCCAACCTCCCTAATGGCAGCGGTGACCTTCGCCCATGCATTCGCAGCCCTGCAGGACGAGCGGCCGCAGATGAAGACGCCTGTTGTCATACATGTTAACAGCCGTGTGGGACCTTCACAGGCCAGCGTGCTCTTATCAGAGGGATGTAACGCACAGCTCTCACTGGCTCTCGGGGCTATTCTTTTTTTCCCCAGGAGTGCGTCGCAGGCCGTGGCCCCACGGCTCAAGGTGGTTGCCATTCACAGACAGAGCCGGAGATAATGTGTTTTTCTGTAGCAGTCGGCATCGCTGCTGATTTAACTTCAGTTGGGGCGACCTTACAGTTCCACGGCCAAGCTTTTTTTCCACTCAGGAAAGGCAGTGGAGGGTTTGAAGATGTACTTCCTGATTTCATCACGCTGGCCGCCATCCGGCCGCCAATGACCACATTTCCACCAGTGCACCAGACGGATGTTCAGACATTTGCGTTTTGTTTAAATTCAGGTACATGGAGTTAGGATCACATTTTGCATCAGCGTTTGTGTCTCGTAAATTATTGACCGTTAAACTCAATTCCACCATGTTTAATGAGTTATACGATTGAGGATCATTTTAATTTTCAGACCTACAAACTCCAGTGGCTCTAACTTAATAACTAACTATGCTGCTGATGGTTCACTCAACTTACTTACTGGCTATTTACTGAGAGTTGAGACTCTACACAAGAGTTTTTATGTATTTATTCATTTATTTTTCTTTGCTAGGCCGAAGAATCAATTCATGATTGAAGGATGGTTTCCACATTCCTGAAAACAACGCCAACGGTAATCAAGATACGTGTTGAATTCAGTCCCTATATTTCTTGAGTACAACAAAGAATCTATGGGGTAAACCTTGGATATTGTTTTTGCTCAGACTTTGGCACAAAATGCCTTCAACAGCTGCAGCTGTAAGTTCTTCATGTCTCATAAAGAACTGACTCTTAAAACTGAGAAATAAAACTAAGACGTAAAATGTAAAAGGGAAAAAAAAATGTCTACGTGAGAAAAGACTCGATTCAACATATTAACTTTGATTTTTTGTTTTCTGACCTTCCCTCCTCTCATCCATTTTTAAAAACTCAAACGACATCTGTGAACTAACTATTTAACTTGAGCTCAGTTTGATCTTCCGTCCGCAGGCGCACTGTCCCTTTAAGACAGACGCTTATGCAAAAAATGAGTCCACTCATTTCTTTAACTCAAGCTTTTGTGGGTAAATTGAATTAATGCCGACGCTGAACATAACTTTCACACGTCTTTGGCAAAGTTGGAGACGTGCGTTGCATTTCAACGAGCAGCGACCTTAAGTTTTGAATAATAACAAAGAAGGTAAAAAAAATAAATAAAAAAAGAAGATGTTGCCGACACCGTTTGATTGACAGGTAATCTCTGGGAAGTGTAATGGAAGAACAACACCGCGCTGACTGCCTATTAATAAATTGACTGCCGTGGCAGCTGTAGCATCTCGGAGTAGCACATTTGTTTGACAGCCAGTTTAGTCATGTTTGCAATTAATCTCTCTTCGATCACATTTGCCAATTAAAGTGTCATTCATTTGTTTTGTCGGGGATTAGAATTTGTGTGAAGAATAAATAAATACTGCAAATACAGGTGATAACGTGAGGTCCCTTCAACGGGCCATCCTCCGCCAGCAATAAGAGCAAAAGATTCCCCGCCCAGTAAAGAGACAGGTCATGAACTCCTCTTCACATTCGCCCCTCATCCTCACAGAATTCACTTCACTACATTATCCTCGCGCTATGAAACATCCTCCTCTTCCACATCACCATGTGTCTCACTCTCTCCCATTATCATTATTAGCTCCAAGGCCCTCGGGGCAGATCGTCTTTTGCTCATATTTGCCGGCGAGGGATTGAACTGACCTACGTGATCTGAGAGTTATTTATCGGTTTTGTCCCTCCGCAGGCACTGCAGCATCTTTTCACATCTCCTCCTCGGGAAAATGAGGGAACGCCGTTGACTTTCTAGGCTGAACCACGTGCAGCATCATGTTTCTGTTCGTATGAATTTGAAAGGGGTCAATTTGTACCAAGCACCACATAAAGGTTATAAGGCGGCGCTCAGTCAACAGCTTAGTGCTGACATATTAACAACGCACCGAAATAGATAGAATAATAGTCACAATTACCATGGTGTGTTTTTGTAAGTGTGTGTGTGTGTGTGTGTGTGTAGCACTGTACATGATGTGAAGCAGCAGCATCTACTCGCCCAACTTACTTAGCATCGCCTCGGGTGCACATCACACACACATGCACACAGTCATTAGTAGGCGGCCCACATTCTGAACAGGAACCACCTGCCTCAACACCAGCAGAAAATCATCTTCTTCTCCCGCTGCGTCTCTCCGGTAGTCTCTCTTCCTCCTCTCTCTCAGACTTCTTCTTCTTCGTCTTCTTCTTCTTCTCCGCTATCTGTCTCTCTAACACTATCTTTCTCCCATTTGCCATCTCCTCTCCCAATGTCCCGTCAACTCATTTCACAAGAGGAAACAAAGGAGAGTGACATCGACGATCCAAAACATAATCTGGATCATCAGCAGAAGGGGGTCACAACATCAAAATGTAAAGAAATGTATTCAGAATGAAGTGCACATTGTAACCACACTCTTCCACACGCTCCCTCAAAAGCCACTGGATCTTGATTACTTGGCACGCTGTTGTTTGAACACGGCTGAACATTACCTTTTGCCGCATTTTTAAAACAGCGTAATGACCCTTTACATTCCCGGCGACAGACGACAAACGTCGCAGTAAATCAGCTGCGTGGGATCTCGCTGCACTCCCGCTGAAATGTCAGAGCGAAGTGCTTTAACGTGACAATTTTTTCCACCGAGGAGCACTGGTGTAACGACGTGTGGAAAACCAAAAAGGAGCGGTGCATCGTAATGTGTGTTTAAGAGCTGCGTAAATGTGTCGCCCGGTCTAAAAATGACCTCCGAAAAAAAGAAAAAGAAAAGAACAAGTGAGGAGGTGTGTGACAAGAACACAGAGGACAGGCAAAGACAGAACATCCAGTCTTTCACTGGGGAGAGAAAGGGAGAGAAATGGCAGGGAGACAAATTCTGAAGGACAGTGTCTGTACTCCCCGACACCCTGGCTACAAGTGATTTTCTTTGAATATGTGAGAAAAAAAGAGGCGGCAAGAGAAAGTCAGCGAGCGGTGGTGAGAAGCCGATAACGATTATGTGAAGTGACTATCCAAGCTTTGTGTCAAATTTTAAAAATGTTTCCACGCTTTGTGAACTGTTTTCGTAAACGCAACAGACTACGGCACTGACACCAGGACAGATGTTGCCTCGGGGACACGAAAGTGAAGTTGACTTGACTTCAACGACTGAGACAGTGAAGAAAAAGTCCACAAATCCAATGAGGACTATAGGGCGTCCTGACAAGGCTGGTCCCTGCCTCGTCTCAGCGTCTCCTGTCAACTCCACCAGACCTCAAAATAGATGGAGGTGAAACCGATTGAGAATAAAGCAACAGAAGCTTGTGGGAGACCTCGTCCGACTAAACTATCTTTTCTATTTGTTTGATTGTTTGAGGTGTAGATACATCGGCCAAATGAAGGCAAAGTAATCAGCGACTCGAGTGTTGAAAGTGTGAGTCAAAAAGCTGAGCCTCGATAATGTGGTACAGTTCAAAAGAGAAAAGAACAGGCCACAGCGGACATAGTCATCTCCACTACATGAATACTGAAGTATCTATTTGACAACAGAGCTACTCAGGGTTAGGGTACTAACTCGGTCCGCTGAGGAAGATGTGACTCACAATGTGCGTCAGAAACGCCAAGCGAGTGGACCTGGGAGCTGCATTCCTTCGCAGTAATGGAACTAATCACTTCTACTACTGTGCAATGAGCGTTGTGATTGGCTTTTGCAATGTCTAATAAGTGCTGTCAAGTTCATTTCCATTAATCTTTACCGGCAATGATACTGTAACAAAACAAATCAAGTACATCTCATCTAGACTGTGGTATCTCGTGAAAAGGGAGAAGGGCGAAGTTTGATGCAAGCGGCGACGAAGGCACTTGGAGATTCACTGTCGTTATCTCTGCCAAGCAGGTTATGTTGTCGTTGCAATCGGCTTGTCTGTCGACAGGATTGCTCCAAAACTGCTGAACTGATTTCCGTGACATTGTGTGGAAGGGTTGGGGCACGACCCAACGAAGAAGCCACACAATCTCGGAGCAGATGCAGATAAATGATCTCAAGAGTTCATTCTTGGCAAGATGGGGCGATAGCCTTGGCCCGTATGGAATGTACTGTCTGAGAGCGCCCTCTTAGTCTCACTCTGTTTCCCTTTTGTTCCGGGCAGAGTGACTGCACATCCAGTCATTTCTTGCAGGGGCCGGGGGAGTGGTACTTATCTGTGCTGTCTTCTTGTTGATCGCCGGGCATCCCTGCTGAAGCTGCCGGGGGGAATGGCCCTGCTCAGGAGGGGCTTGCCTTGCTCAAGGGGGCACCTTGCAAGTAATTGCAGAGTGACAAGAAAAGTCCTGTTCACTTCGTCCAGCCTGGTTTTCGCAGGTGGTTCTGAAAAGCAGCAGCTCCTCCGTTCACAGCTTCTCCTTTGTAGTCATTAGACTTCCATCGCCTCGAAAACTGCCTTCAAATTTCAATTCCGCGACTTCACAACTCTGTTCTCCCCTAAACATTTCTCCTGCTGCTCTCCACCGTATAGTAGGTACTGCACTCTAGTAGTCAGTTGGTTTGGAGGTTTAGATTGTACTCTCTGGCTCTATACTATAAAGGCATTAGCATTTAAATTTAACTGCCTGAAGGTATCATAGATCAGACTCTTGGATCTCTCTGGTTCCAAGTCTGGGAGAGACTTATTCATTTTACAGAGTGGATTTTAGAGAGTGAAGTGTCCAAGCCCATTGGAATGAAACATGCAAGTTCTACATGAGGCTCCAGCAGCTGGATGTGTAATGATGTGAATTAATGCATCACAAGAAAGACCTGGGGATTTTGTGTCAAACCGTCTTTATAGACATCTACTGTAAAATGTCAAAATCCTGTCTTTGATATGTACACATATTAATGTTATGGTATTTATGTCTCTGGATGGTGTTTCTCTGATCAAAGTTTCTCGGTCATTCAGTTTTTATGTTGTAAAAAATTAGCAAAACGAGTTTCTGTGAGGTTTTTTTATCTAAAAACTCAGCAATAATGAGGTAAAGACTCTTTCCAATTTTTACCCTGGAGGCGGCTGTTTAATGTGATCATGTGCAAAATGGCAATGGAGTAGATGCATGATTTAATTACTGAGCAACTCACAATCACTTGGAAAAACAGGTACAGTGCATGTGCACAATGAGGAATTAATTTTCTTCCAATAATAACTTATACTTGTAGGCTACAAGAAAATGACAAACAAAGAGGAAACATGAGGAATTGGCCAACTAAATCCCAAATTAACACACTACATGGCTACGGTTGGAGCCCATTCTCGATCAGGGAGGCATCATCATCATCAACATCCTCATCATCACTACCCACTGACCCCTTCAGCTCCGCCAAAGAGAAGCAGTCCCAGCCATCCCATCAGAGACGTTAGTGTGATGTATGCATTCTGTAATTTAGTCCGGCCCTCAAAGGTTGTTATATAAATGAAAATGTCCTTGATAGGAAGGAGGTTTCTCACCCCTGGTGTCGATGCTGCAGACTAATATGTGTAGTTGGAGAAACACATTGCATTATTCAGTGAAGCGTGAGGACATTAACACCCTCCCTCTGGTTCTTGCTAATCTCTTGGCCACAGAACAGTGACTCCACTACTTCCCGTTCTTCACTCTTACATCTTTAATGACATTTGGAAAGCGCCGTACCTTACACATGCTCTATCTCATTTGGCTATTAAAAAAAAAAAATCAAATAAAAATAAATACGTGTGCTGTGGAATGTTTATGGGCTGTGGGAACTTCTGCGTTCCAAGTTCTGGCGGTCGGATGATGAGCAGATGTCTTTTTTTAACACAAGAAGATCACACATGCTAACTCGAATCAGAATTCACATACAAGGAATATGCATTGGTGCTTTGATGCATATAACAATTTTTGTTTAAAGGAAGTATGAGGGGGAAGAGCAAGAACAAAGAGTTAAAGAAACAAATATTCAATAAAATTAAATATATATTTATATGGAATTAAAGGAAAAATATACAACTGTACAATATGGACATTTGTGCAATATGTCTAAGAGCCTGACAGTTACAGCTGTACAGGTTGTGTAGGAGAAAAAATGTGCGAGTAGGGTTTTGTATCCAGCTCTTATCAGTAGCTGTGGTTTTGGGCTTGAGTTGAGATTATGAATGTTGGTATTTATTGTATAATAAGTGCAGTTGCATTGGGTTTTTTTCTTTTTTTTAATCCGCTGCTTTTTTATAGTTTCACTTGTGGAAGGATTGAATTCAATTCCAGGTCAGAAAACCATACCAGCAATCAGTGGTCGGCAGAAACTTCCCCTTTTTTCCTAATCAGAACCATTGATGAAGTTCAATGTCGTCCACTCCACTGCAGAGACGATGAATCTATTTCAGTTTGGACTAATAATAGATGCAGTGAAATAGTTTTTTTAAATTTGTTATTCCGTCTGTTAGTGGCATTCCCCCGTCTTTTCTAACGTCCTTTAACGTCGGAATTCTGCTCTTTAGTCAGGAGTCATTGAGCCGCCACACATCAGTCCCGGCTCTTTTGTGTTCAGCCCGTTCATTCTCACACTGAGCTGCACTAAACTGTCCGAGGCAATTTGGGTAAAATATTTGTCCGTATTGTTCCTAAGATGTGGAATCAAGGCGCCGCGTTGAGTTATTCCTATTGGCAGCCTGTCTCCTCGCCCACCGAGTCAATCAATCTGGTCCCGTCTCTCAACAAACGTCCGGTTTGCGTGCTTCTGTTCGTGCGTAGAGGGATGAAGATTTAGTTCAAAGTGGGGGGGGGGGGGGGGACTAAAGGGAAGAAGAGAAAAAAAAGGGGGTTTTAAGAAACTCAACATTAAGTAGGAACATGGACAAATGTTCATTGTCCCGTTTTAGAAATAGATATATGTGTCATACGTCGTAGAATATGTCTTACACACAGGGACATACGTGAGTGATTTGTGTCCACAGCATGAACGTCTTATTTCTCCTGCTGAAGTCAGCGAACAGTAAAACTTTTGTCGGATTATTTAAAACATAAATGTAGCATATTGTGGTGCCGCTCACACAGAGTTCTTGGCTCCAAGCTTTATTTTTTTTGCCATGCTCAGTCTCAATTATGTTCATAGTCTTTATTCAAGGGTATTTTTTTGTCTCCGTATAGATTTGTAGATTGACAGAAGAAAGACGCAGCATGTGCACTGAAACTCACGTTTCTTTTACAGTCTTTTATTTGCGGCGGATTAATTGATCACCACCGAATGAACATGATGTGGTGAAAGGCGTTGCTCCCTTGTTCGGCTTCATGATAGGATGTATGAACAAAGGTGTTTACTTCTGTGAATGAAGGCTTTTTTTTTGTGGGGGGGGGGGGGGCGGATCAGGGACGTGTTTTTGTTTCTTTTGTTTCGTCTCTAAGTGAGTTGGCTTCCTCTCCTCATACCCTCAGGGTTCAGCGCCAAAAAACTAAGGAGCCGTTTCATAGCTGACACAGAAGTTGCACTGAGCACTTTGTTGAAGGGGGAGGAAGCTAGAAACAAAAGTTCAAATGACCTAAAAATGAAAATATCAGCATATTCATGAAACATGGCGTTGGAAGCTTCCCTGGGCCTGCGCAGTGTTCAGGGGGAAACTGTCCAAGACGGTGCCTCGTCGCCCAAAAAATCAAATCTGTCACGTGTCCTTTCATCCGCCTCTCACGACACATATTCACACACATGCCTAGCAACCGCCGCGCATACCCGCACGCTGCGAGCGCACGCATGAACATATATACGCGCGTTCACGCACACGGCCGACGCCGGCGGAGGCCTTGTCACAGGCGCCCGCTCGGTCCGTCTCAGTCGCATCTCGAGATAAAAGGAAATAAGAAAATATGGTGAGAGGGCAGATGCATGAAGCGATACACACTTCCAGAGGGCCGCGAGTGAGGATTACTTTTGTGCGCTTCCTTGTCATAGACTGTACATACAAATGGACGTGGTCGCTGGGTCCGACAAAAAGGGGCCGAGGCGCCTGAAGCCTGTATTCTCTGGAATAACCAGCAGAGGGCGACTCTACTGGTTGCATAAAAAATAACTCAGTTTATATCGAAGTCTATGATAAAATGACTCTCATTCTCATTTGGTTTATGAAGTCAGAAAACACTTTCCTGAGGAGTTTATTGTCGGAATCTCTACTTGCACGTCTTTTCCAAGTTAGCATGATTCACAATTTGTAAATGATGGCAACATTTAGAGTGACGCAGACGATAAAGCACTGTATACACAGGAGATTTGACAAATCTTTGATAAAACACTTTTCAAGTGGCGAATGCAGTCTGGCATCTGGCTTCGTGACGATCATGTTACACTACGCTACACTATTTAAAATGCCTGCGCTCCAGGGAAGGAGGGGACGGGTTAAACATTTACATTTACTGTACAAGCTCATGGATTTGACTCACAGAGGCGTTGGCTGTCCATGAGTCAAACCACTGGCCTGTAGGTGACACAGAAAGTGAACGTGAAATATTTAATTTCCCCAAAAAATCCATATGTCTTTCATTTTCTTTCAAACAAACTCAGACAAAAGTTTGGAATTTTAATAAAACTTCATAGGCGTTTCTCCATCCCAGTCTCATGTATTAATAACATACTGATTTTTACACCACTACAGCATTTGATCCTGCGGCTTATGAGGTATTTAATATATTATACAAGCCTTTTCAATTCCATCATGTGTTTGTTCTGCGAGCTACATTTGACAATGATGGATCTGATGTGTAATTTCACCCTTTTTATTTTTCCACTTGCTGCCTGCGGTTTGCGGAGTAATTGGTTGGTTAAATTTTATGATGCAGTCCGGGGGCGAGCTGACAGACACACACACACACACACACACACACACACACTAACACCGGCCTCATTAGCACGAACAACACAGCTGATCAATATCAAGAAACATGGCTCACGACCGTGCAAACCCAAAACAAGCATGCTCCAATCAGAACAGCACTCGTTCTGAGGGACGGCCCCTTTTTTCTGTCACGTTTTACTCGACCCACTGCAGCGCCCAGAGGACCTGTTCCGCGCGAAGATCCTTGACAAAATCCGGACCCACGGCCCGTGTGCAGGTCCCGATTCGTAGTCTTTGGAAAAGTGCCGCCATGAGGCGTTTGGTGAAAGTTTCTGCGTCCGAGCCGTTGGGTCTTTTCAGGGAGGCGGTTAAGTCATCAGCGGTTTGGCGTTTGACATTTTAAGGGAGAAAACACTTGAAACGCTGACCTTTGTGTGAAATCATTAGCCAGAATGAGACAACACTTTTGGCACAGGCATCTTCCCCCCTCTTCTTTTTCATCTTCTAAACTCTTTTCTATTCTTTGTCCTTTTGAATCCCCCCCCCCCCCCATTATGTTGCCTTTATTCCAACGCCTCCTGTTTGCCCTTTGCTCTGTTGTCTTAACGATTTGGGTCAGACCTGAGGCAGGGATTGGATGACGGCGTGGATTCCTTTGGTCCTGTGCCACGCGAGGACAAGGCTCCGGCCGTCGGTCTTGTGGTGTCGTGCCAGGAGAAAGTGACGGAGGAGGGGGTCCGACAGCTTTGATACAGCCGACGCTTTTTCGAATTAAACACATTTGTAGCTCCGGTGACGCTCCGAGTCCTGGCTGTCTCGAAAATGAAGTGTTATGGCGGTTAGGAGTGTTTCTAAACCGTCTTGAATACCTGATCAGAAATGAAAGACAATATGGTTTTGTGTGTTTGGTATTGGGTGACTCATCACGTTAATTCCGTGCTTTTACTGCCACGTCACCGACATGCATTTGTCACTGAAGTCAATCTCTGTGCTTTATTGGCCGCCAGCATCTGCAACATGGTATTAGGGCCATTGTAGTTGAAAAAACAAATGCATTAACGTCTTTGGAGTATTTTCTCGAGCTGGAAGTGAACAGTATTTCCCGGTGCTTAGGATTCCTGTTCTCCAGCTGGACTTCACCTCCCATGGAGCCATTCTTTCATTAAAGCACGACGTACCTGACACGTTATTGGCAGGTGCTCTATCTGAAAAAACATTCACAGAATTCTGCGTTTTTTTAAAAAAATGTTCAAATTATACCGCTCTAATTCTTTGACGGTCGTTTGACTGATGTGTTTTTTTTCTTTGCAGTTGTTGGAACTGAATTATTCCACATTTAGGAGGAAAAGTGATTCTCAATTTTTGCCTGTGGGGCGAATGAAATTCATAAAAATGAAATACACTAGAGGCAAGTGGAGATCAGTATCATTTAGAAATCCAGCTCTCCTGCAAACGGTTTTACAATTTATATGAGTCCTTTGATTTTTCTTTTTTTTTCTTTTTCATTCCTGTCTACAAGCAATCTCTTTGGATATCCAAAATCTGAAAACAGTATGAGTGCCAACATTTGACACTTTGCCATCCTCATCAATGAGCCTGAGGTACGGACGACTCTTCTAACTGAAGGCGGAAAGAGAATTTAAATTCTGCTTCAGTCAGAAGTTTGTTTGAACTCTGAGGATTAACTTTTGAAATCACAGCGAGAGCTGTTTCCCTGCTCTTTTCTCCCCTATTGCATTCGTCATCTCAGCTGGACTCCGAACACTGGGCACAATCTCTCTTCTTCCTCGTCTTCAGTTAACCAAAACTTATTCCTGGGCAACAGTGACCGCGTGCCCATTAATTGCACAGTTGAACTAATCGTCCAATGAAAGAAAAAAACAAATGCTCTATTATATTTTCCTGGTGCTGGGTAATTTTAATCAGCTCGCGATAAAGAATAATATCACGGTGGACTTGGATAATGAATAAATCATTATTTTTTCCCCTTCATTTGTGTGTGTGTGTGTGTGTCGAAGCGATAAGAGGAATGGATGCGTATGAGTGTGTGTCTGACTGAGTGAATGTGTATTATTGCAAAAATCTGTCTATGCATTACTGCGTCTGTGTGCTTGTGTGTCCTAAATTATTCCCCAACTTGATTGTTGCATTTTTTTTCTTCTCTTTTTCCACTAAACCACATATTTCCCCACGGGCTATTTCTGATGGCCCCTAAAATGATGGTTGTTTAGCACATTTGCGATGTGACTGTGTGCGACAGAGAGTAGGCTGGTGCACGCTGCGATATGAATGGGTGTTATTTGGACAGAAGGCGGTAGGAGTTAATGTCTCGTTGTTTTTCACGCTTCATTGCTTTGTTTGTGACGAGGGCCTCGCCTTTGCTCGGCTCAAACGAGCGCTCACATCTCGGTGACAGGGAGTCATTCTGTAAGATGAGGTGATTATCACTTTGCATGTAAACTCGGGGGCTTCTTACCACGTTATTAACTCGAGAAATCCGCTCTCCCACTGAGAAGTGATTATGCCTGTTTACGCGAACGCCACGGTGTTGTAGTAGGCGACACGAACCAATTTATCTCATCGCAAACTGCACGAGCCAAAACAACCCAAAAAACTATTGCACATGCCCAAACTCATCCAAAATGCGGCATTATGAACCCCGCACACATTTAAAGTGCAGTCATGCAAGAACAATATATTTGCAAAACAGGAATCAATCATCCAGTTTGCACAACACTCCAAAAAGCAAGCCATCGCATGGCATTATCCTCTCAGGGCACGTCCTCCGCCTCCTCCTGGGGGACCCCCCCAGCTACTCCCGGGCCACATGGGATTCATCGCTCCTGGAGCATGTTCTGGGTCTGCCCCGTGGTCTCCCTCCCGGTTGGATGTGCCCAGAATACCTTCACAAAGATTCCCCCTCCGTTCCAAGAGGCATCCTAATGACGAATAGCACCTCAAGAAGTTCTTTTCCTGAGCTAACTGGCAGGGGTTATATTTAGACCTCCCGCTGTATGTCAAGGCTCCTAACACTCTCTGTAAGGGGTGAGCCCTCACGAACAGTCCTTCAGCCACTTCTACCTGAGATTTCATTTTTCTCTGTCAAACACCGCCCAAAGCTTAAGATGAAAAGGTGAGCCAAGGATTGAACTCGTAATCGTGACAGTCCAGTATCCGGCATGAACAGTACTGTGGATGTGGCGCCAAACCAATTCCTGGATTCACGCTCCTTTCTTATCCTCATTTACAAACAAGGCACCGAGATAATTGAACTGTGCTTTCAATGCGGATGTGGCTGCACATGCACCTGAGGGGAGCTGGGGGAGTATAATGGGTAATGGGCACTAGTGCCGCCAGGAAGATATATTTTCATTACAGTCAGTCATTTTTCTGAGCCATCTTCACTTTCTAAAATTAACAATAATGAGAGTGAAAAATGGTCATCGCAATTCCGCAGGGCCTACAGGGATTTATTCGAATTTCTCTTTTTGTTTCGCCATCAGTCCAAACTCCAAAGATACAGAATTTATAAAGATTTATTGTGATATATTAAATGCAAAAGGTGCACATTCGCTGGAAACACCATATTTGGATTATATGGACGCTCCGAGGCTAGAGCATCCACAGAGAATTCCTGAGCCCTCACTCTCACGCCATGAATACGTCTGGGCTAAATTTGCATTTACTTGATGTCAAACTTCAGATTTGGTGCTAGGTCGGATCAACTGGAGGGGCTACTTGTCTGTGATTGGTTAGTCCACAGTCAGCCCCCCCCCCCCCCCGCTCCAAAGCCTGAACACCGATCAAAGCGGTTTCCAATGGAGTATTTCCTAAGCTCCTCACTTTCCTCATAAAGCAATTACAACAATGGTGAGTGCAAAACAAATCCAATTTTAGAGAATTACTTGGTAGCTGTGTGGGTCCACGTGTTGATGGTCGATTGACTGTATTTATTACAAAATAATCTGGTGGAATTGATTATTATTTCCCGTTTGTTTTGCGGTGTGTCTCCAATCTATGTATTTGGCTATTTATGGCTTGTGAGAATGAGTGGAGTGGTCCAAGGAGGACCACGGGTGTGTGTCGGTAGTAGCTGCTAATTTCCTAAGTTGCTGAAATGCATGGATATTACACATTTTTTCCCCCAAATCAGTATTGCTTCAATTCATGTAGGCTATGTTTTTTCCATAGGGTTTCTCTTGGGCGTGACGGTTGGGCATCCAACTGTTTCAGAGTGCCCACAACATAAATGGGCGACTGTGATCGCTACCCCCTTACAAAGCTGTCGCAGCATGACGCTGCGATGCCGGCCCCCCGCCGACGGGTGATATCAGATGTTGCCTTTGCTGCACACCCCCCTCTGGGGGCACATATAGGGGCCGTGCAGCGCATGAAAATTTCAGTAGACAGCTAAAGCCAGCTGGTAGACAGTAGTCTAGTTTTTTTTTTTAATCAATTAGAGAGCGGGGCCTTTGTGAGCTATAATAATACGGTGGGTGGGTGCGCTGGCACGGTGTGTCAATCCATCAGTCCCCTCATGTTCTTTGGAATGTATGGAATACAGGTAGATCTGGGTGAAGCATGATAATAATACATAAATGACGCAGGGGTTAAATATGTCTTTTGACAAAATGATGATAGGATGTGAGTCGCAGCAATGACAACATCTCACCAACCCCCATCTGTCGTCAGGCTTCTGATCCAAAAATAAAACGGTGCGGGTACGTAAGCATTACATATAAGAATGAAAAACATACTTCTTGTAGATCTTATTTCTTCGCTCATTCAAACAATTATTGAAATTGAGCTCAGGAAACCAAAAACTTCAAATGTAACAGAAAATCTCTCGACTCGGAGCGTTTTTAGAGATGAGATGGTTCACATGTCTGCAGCTGCGCGTGTGCACGTCATTGTCGGTACATCAGTGAAAGGTTATGTTTCAGCCGTTGGACTATAATGCGACACGCTTGCCCATCAATCAACGCTTTGACAGACCAGAGCACACGCTGGTGATGGCGACATCGAGAAGCCTAAGTGCTCCGACTTGCATCTCAACTTTGATTTTCAGGCAGTTTGCAGAAATACATTTAAAATGCTATGAAACCCCTTCGTCCTGAAAGCTCCATTATTGAGGCCCATCAGCACATGACACCTATCTTTACAAAAATAAAAAGTTCAACTAATTCTGCTGCTAGAAAAAGAAAGGGAGCCTCGATCACACCAAATATTCATGAAATTCAAGCATCTTATCACCAGTCATACTGCTGATGTCAAAGAAAACAACCAAACATAGACAGGGCAGAAAACTTCAAGTCAATTCAATGACTGATGGTTCATGTGAATTTATGCTGCTGCCAAGTGATATAATACAAACGATTAAAGTACCCCGATGAAAATGAACGGAAAATTTACGTGATTGCTTTTTTCCGGCACAGCAGACAAATGTCTTTAATGTTGTTATTCAATTATAACATCTTTGTCTCTGCCTTTGTGTCTGTGTGACTCTTGATTTAGTGTTGCTTTATATTTCATAATTAATGTGTGCATGGATTCTGTGTGCGAGTGCAATATGTCTCAATAACTTGTATCCAGGCATGTTTTTGTGCTGCCCCCCCCAAAAAAGATCTATAGCTCTTATCTTTTCCAATTCCCTCGCCGAGGGACTAACCTGATATAAGTACCGACACGTAGTCTGAGAAGGGGGCCTTGCCTAGCGGTGTTATCATTGGATTTATAAAGACGAAAATACACTCATAAATAATGTCCTGGTAACGCAGCAGCGATACGGTTGTCAGAGTAAGCACAATCCACAACAGAGTCGTAGCTTGCCGCACTCAGTTCCGGTGATCAGGTTCAGTTTTTTATTCCGGCGCTTTTCTCATAAGGTGACACCGCTCCGCTCACTCCCTTTTGAAACAGAATAAGTGGGAGGGCGGCACACCCACTTGGGTAGGTCTGGACACACGCGCGCCCGATCTCTTTGAAGTCGCGCGTGTAGCCGGATAAGCCCGGCCGGGGCCTGGCGGTGTTGCGGTGCAGGGGCCGCTTTGTGCCGTTCCCGCCTTATCTTGAAAGTGCATCTGCGCGAGTGAGGCTGCGTTGGTGACTGACACGTTCACGTCTCGTTCACGTGCTCCACTGTCATTGCGTCCTTTTGTGCGGACGTGTGTGAGGTCTGAATGATGGTCGTAGAGTAGGAGAACAAAGTAAACATTAGACTCCTTATCATATATGTTTTATTTAAAGTTGGGTGTCTTCTCAGCTCTGTTATGAACATTTCTCATATACAATCCTCTTGCGGGCCTGTTATGTGCTGAAGGGTAATAATTCAAACGTAAGTTGTTTAGAAATGCATCAGAACCTCTTTGTCAGCCGAAACATGAAACCCGTGACACAGCGATGAAACTGAGAAAAATCAATAGTCCAATTACATCAGTAAATGTCACACTCCTCCTGGAATGTGTGGATTCCGGACGAGACTAACGTTTCATTCATGCATGGACAAAAAAGGTCTAAATGAATAAGTTTAACGTTTTAATCTCTTGTGTTTTCATATGAACGTTTTGAACTATTAGTATTTCATTGGTGCTTTTGCCGTTACAGACGCAATGAAACGTGACGCTCTTCAGCCTCGTGTTTTAATTTGCTCCTACCTACTAAGTCATATCTACATTTGGTCGCCGTTATTTGCCAACTCATGAGGGACTGGTGCTGTGCCCGCTCTAAACGCGCCTGTTCGGAATGGGCCGTTTGCTTGGCCTGTGGTTTTTGTAAAGAAGTTGGTGAAGACATGCCGGAGTCAGCTGCTCCCCCCAGCGGACGCACAAAAGAACTCGTTCACTTGTTGATTCAAAGTTCCCGGAAGCTCGACTCAGGATGTGGAACACCAAACTGGAGAACCAGTCGTCATCGCCAGTGTCATGAACGCACCATTTTCCTGATCGGTGACACTGATTAGACCCTAGTCCCCCGCTGGGTTTGTTCGCATCTTTATTCATAATTTATTTGGAGGCTGCGCATGTCCAAATTGCGCCAAATTAGAAACTGTACTTCCTTGGGCTCTTAACGATACACCTGCCGAGTGTGAAGCCGAAAAGATGAACAGTTCTTGAGATATGCGAGACGCATACGTGCAGACAACTGTTCCATTACAGTATGTTGCATGCAACCACTCTAACACCGAATAAACTATTGGTGCATGTCTGACAAACTGGATGAATCCAAATGGACTTGTCCTCCAGTTAAAAAAAAAAATCATAATGTCCCTCAGGCTAAAAACTGTCAGTTGCCCACTGGATCTCCAATTTGGCAACAACCGGGGTCAAGAGTTGACGGCAGAGCCCATGGCGGCTTACAGCAGAGAGGGAATGGATGGACGGTAAGAGCAGAGGGAAGGAAAGGAGACACAGGGCTTTGAAAGGGGGAATATGAACCTGATCACCAGCTGCGTACCCGGTGTTTATTTAGCCAGAGCTGCTGGGTCATGGTGAAGACAGAGTGAAAGACGGAGAGAAAGTTGTGGCTGGATGGGGTGGGGGGGAGCATGGGGAGGGGCGGGGTTTGTTAAGGCTGTCGGATGAATGGGTCCCGGGGGAGGGAGTGGTGGGGTTCAGGGAAAAATGAAAATGACACAAGAGCAGGAGAACACGAGAGCGGGGAGGGAAAAGGAAAACAGGAACGGGAGACGGAGGGAGGCCAGACTGGGCCTGTGAAAGGCAGCCTTTGTTTGACGCACGCTTAGAAGAAAGCTAAAAATACTGCTAATACCGTCTGGACACCCTACTGCTTCCTCTACACCCGCCGAGCGGGTGTGTGTGTTGTGGATCGCATTTCGCTGTGGTTAAGATTCGGAATTAACCTCAGGGGGGCCGAGTCCTCGCCTCTCGTCAACACACCCACGCAGAAAAAACACTGCCCCCGACACCCGAAACTCCCCTCTGGACCCATTCTCTACTTTTTAACCGCCTCTTTGAAGTGTGTCTAAATGGGAAGGGATTAGTGTAATAGTCTAATGTTACACTGACATACTTCTCTCTACGACTCACCACCGTATATCACGACGCCCCCCCCCCCCCCCCCCCCCCCCCCCCCCCCCGCTCGTTCTCCTGCAGCCCTATAACCCAGATGTCCCAGCTGCTTTCGCTTTTTTTGGAGGCAACTATCCCGGCGCATTGCTGAGATGGTCAAACAGATGGAGGCATTACAGTTTGGGCCATCACTTATCAGCTTTACCAACATTGAAATCTATTTTGAACCAGACCAGTTGTCAAACTCTATACTTACTTGTGCTAACCTTCATCTGATCCATCAATCTACGTCTATCCACTCCTGAAATGTCCGTCTGCTCTATATGGCGCATGTTACCAACATTGAAATCTATTTTGAACCAGACCAGTTGTCAAACTCTATACTTACTTGTGCTAACCTTCATCTGATCCATCAATCTACGTCTATCCACTCCTGAAATGTCCGTCTGCTCTATATGGCGCATGACTTTTTATTAGTATCTCCTTCCTGCTGTCTGACGGAAGAGTCTTTTCATCGCCTCTTGCTAGAGCATTTTTGAAAATGATTGATTTATAATGGACCACACACGTTCTGTAAATGTGCCAGATTTAGACAAACAACTTTATTTAATCTGTACTCCCTGGTTTATTTTTATCTATTTATCTATTCATTCACTTTTTTTTTTTTTTAAAGATAAGGTCTAACAAATAAAATGTTCTGTTTTGGGGAACTCCAATTTGTTGTATGAATCGGTTCAGACCTTCTCTACAGCTTTAAATCATACCTGACTGAACGTTGAACTGAACTCATTGGATCATTTGCATTAATTCCCAATAAGTTTCCCCCAACTTGTGGATTTCGTCCATATTTCTACAACACAGTGAGCATTCCCCAAATATCATAAAATTCTGTTTTCAGCCAAAAGATCCTTTGGAAATTTAAGCTACAGACCTCTAGCTTTCAAGTCAGTTACGACCCAATTACCTCTAATGTAAATATAGTCAGCTACTCGGAATTCTGAGGACTTTGGATCTGTGTTTTTTCTGGCGGTACAACAGTCAATTTCAACTTCTCTTTAACTCACCTTAAACGGATTGCATTTCAAAAGAGCTCTCGCGGGTCACCTTGTGGATTTGACCTCTCATACATAGTCTAGTCTCTGCCAGAGTTTCATGTTTCCAACCACGGTTTAAAGGTTCTGCACACAGCACACGCTCCTATTTGATATTGGATGGTGAACTGAAGGGGATTCGGCCCTCCTCCGCTGTGAATATTGTCGTTCCGTCTGATCCGACATTTTGCAAGAGGCCACGAGGAGAGAGCGAGAACCGAGACGAGAGGGGGCAGAAGATCCTACCCGGCGAATGGCTCGAAAAGTGAGGGGAAAAGAAACAAAGGGGAGTTTCAAAAAAATGACAAGCAGGAAAGGATAAAAGCTGCAAAAGTACACTGGTTCGAAAGGGTAGACGGAGCGGAAGAGGTTAGAGCAGGAGGGGATACTGTAGAGGATGGAAAAGCTAAAAGGAGAGAAGAATGGCCCGAGACAATGTTAAGATTTCAGAAGACACACGATTTAACTCTGCGGGGGGGGGGGGGGGAAATCAGCCAGCCAGGGGAGAAGCCCTGAACTGATCAATAATGCATACACGCAAACACACACACACACACACAAACACACACACACACTCGCAAAACCAGTCATTATCCTTGTAAGCGTTTTCAAAGCTGACCCCTGAACTGCAGCAAAACGGTTCCTCATGTAGAACGCCCATCTCAGGAATCCCAGCGGGACGCGTGTTTTCATTACATGGATATCGTCAGTCAGTCAGTCAGTCAGTCAGTCAGTCAGTCTGCCGCACACGAGCTCGGCATATCAGGCTCTCAGAGACGGGGAAAGAAAAGAGAGCGTTTCGGAAGTGTCACGCCTGCAATGCTGAAACCGTCTAATTAGCCATAAGAGACGTGATTCTTTGGTCCATGTTTTTAGATTGTTCAGCCACAGTGACAGGCCTCTGCTGCTCGGACGGCTTATGCTTCCTGAGATAATTACCGCACCAGCTTGTTCTGTCTCGACAGGCGAATGCAGTTCGCGCGCCGCCTGATTCCGTGGGTTTGTTGTAAACGGGTGAAGAAACGACACGTGTGGTCGTTTGGACCATGAGATGAGGCCAACCTCCTACTCCTGCGAGTCATCGTTTCCGAAAAAAAACCTCCAAACCGGAGTGGCGCGGATGGCAGGCGTCAAAGTAGCGGCGGGGATGTGTTCTAGAACTAGAACGTAGTTCTGTCTGTGGACGTGGCATGAATGGAGAGGAGAACCCAAACCGAATCTGTTAGGGAACAGAGATGCTCGCCGCTCTGGCGAGCGGGAGAGAACCGTCGCGAATATCGATTCGACGGCTGTGACAAATACTGGAATGAGTTTGGCCACATCCACATTAGAATTTCCAAATGCATGGAGACAAGCTATTTATTTTTTTGCGCCCTCCTCCTCTCTCAGGGTCATTCCAAACTGTAGCCCTCCTTGGTAATGAAATGGAGAGAGCCCCTTTCATATGTGGCATAAGCTCAGAAATAGGAAGGGATGGGATTATGTTCTCTCTTCGCAGAGCGAGAGGGGGGGGGTGATGCGGCAAGGAAATTGTTTTACTGTAATAAGAATGGTGAGACACAGACAAATGACAGAATTTAAGTGGGGTGAACAAGAACAGAGAGGCCCCACTGATGAGAAACAAGGACGGACAGAGAAGAGATTCGGCGAACCTGAACGAGGAGACGCACGTTGTGAAGGGAGATGAAAAAGTGCTTCGTTCTCTCTGAATCCGCGCAAGTCGCTTTTGTCCTTCTGCATCTTCCCCCTGTTATTGTCCGTCTCTCTCCGTCCTCCTTTGTCTCGCGCCGAAACGAACACGCGTGCCTTTAAAATGCCACTCTGTCCATGCGTTTCCCGAAAACAAAGGCCGGCCACTCTCGCCGACGGACACAATCTTTGGCTGGATATTGCTGCTTTTCTGTCTCTCCGTCCTCTCTGCCTCCGTCCTTCCCTTTTCATGCCGAGCTCTTTTCAGAAGTAATGAATGTCATAATCTGGAGGGGGAGATGATTTCATTCAGAGCTTTTAGCCGCTGGACCGAGCATGAAAGCCTCAGTGTCTACTTCCAGCATGCGGTTCCCCCTGGGACACTGTTAGCAACATGACCAGCTTTGCTCTCGAAGCTAAATATTAAATTGAGTTTTTTTCTTTTTTTATTATTCTGACCAATGCGAGTCGGTGGCTCGAGCTCAGTTTGCGAGGGGGACTTCAGCCAGGCCGCCATGTCTAGAGATTTCTAATAAATGCGACGATTTGGGGCCAAGCAAATCTGCTGTGCATGGCGATTAAGAATGAAAGAAAAGATCCAGAGCAACATTTTTGCCAAATACAAAGGTCTCGTGATAATAATAATAATAATAACAACGCTAGCGATATTTCCGTGTCCTTGTCCAAGAGTTTGTTAATTTATCTGGGCTTGGTTGTGAAAACAGACTGAAACCGCGGTTACATCTGCCTCGCCGGCACACTGGTGCATGTTGAATTATGACGGATTAGCAATTAAAGTTCAATTTCTGCGCGGTCAGAAAGAAGACGTGGACTCAAATGCTCAAACAAGACTTTAAGTATGTCACTTTGCTGCATGCAACTTATTTTTTTCATGAGAAACATGAACGAATGCACATTTTTTCTATGTCTGCCCACTTCAGGCTGTTCTTCTAGCTAAGAGTTATACAGTGTCACATCCGTATAGATTAGGTGAATGAATCGTGTTTTGTCTCTTTAACCCACATTGATTTGTGTGTCTCACTGAAACAGGAAATCACAGTTCGTGTTAATTGACTCAAATGTCACAGCTTTACAGAGGTCAAGGCGTTTTGAATGGAGACGCGCAGACACGTACGAGGTGTGAATACAAACTGGCGGCTCCTTACAAATTCAACTGCGGATGAAATGAGGGCTTAATATTGTACCAACTAGTGCTGAAACAAAGGGAGACATGTTTCGTGATCTTTGTCAGTTGGTCGGACAAAACAAACTTTTTGAAGCTGTCGCCTTGAGACATTTTCCAAAATTCTAACATTTCTTTAAGACTAAACAGTTATTCAAATTATTCAGTTAATAAAGTGATCGCTTAAATATGAATTGGTTGCAGACCTACTCTTATAAGAATACAGTATACAGTGTAAAAAAATGAAAATAATTGTTAACTATTATTATGATTTAGACCAGGAAATATCTCATTAGGTAATAAGTGAACTAGGTCAAGAGGATAACAAAAAAACCTTTAAAAATAATAATAAATGTGG
Source organism: Scophthalmus maximus (assembly GCF_022379125.1). NCBI lineage: Eukaryota > Metazoa > Chordata > Actinopteri > Pleuronectiformes > Scophthalmidae > Scophthalmus > Scophthalmus maximus. The sequence goes on along the minus strand of NC_061524.1, from coordinate 2,953,513 downwards.
CAGGAACATTAGGGACAGCTGGAGCAGAAAGGACATTATGCAGGAAGCACTTTCTACCTGGACAGGAAATGAAGGGTAGGAAGGAGGGGGAAGGGAGATGATGAATCAGGCAAACCTGTGAGCGAAAAAGGCGGGAAAAGTCAAAACAAAGGAACCATGAAGGAGGACTGACTGACAGAGGAAACCCAACCAGCAATTTTGGTCATTTATAGCTTACCTACGCTACACAACCATCAAAGTATTGAGATTCCTCACAGGTAGTGCCACTAGATTTCATTTCTATCTTATAACCTGTACATTTGTGAAATACCAAACCGGAGGCTTAGAAATGCGGTTGTGATGGAAGTTTTTGAATGGATGAACTCACAAATCAAACACAACTTGAAGTTTACTGGAGCAGTGCTCTCTCCAAAATGGAAACCGCAGTGACGGGAGTGCGTTGACCCTCATGGAGTAAACATGACTACGAGTAGTCTTGTGACTGCTGACACAAAACAGCCCCCGGGCTATCAGTATTCATATCAGTATTCACATCAGTATTCACATCAGTATTCATTCAGATGGAGCCATTATGTCAGAGCCACGCCGTTATCTGGAAATAATCCACACCCTCTGGGCAACAACCACCAAGGTTCTTATTAGCCGCGAAACACTGACAGCGCTGAACTGCTGAATCACCTGCTGCTGTATTATTTACTGTATTTTTTTTATGATTGTTATAATTCAAAATCTTTTCCGTGAGGAACGAGGATGTGTAAAAGCTTACCGATGGGTTTCAGGCCTCCCGAGAGCTGAGGCAGGGAGTCCAGAAATCTCTCTCTGTCTCTCTCGCCGCGTTTGTCCTTCAACACGTTTGCAGTATGAATCCGTCCGCCGCGGTGACTTATGTCAGCTGACCCACCCGTGAGAGAGACGGTCGGCCGAGTCAGAGGACATGAGACGAGATGCTACTTAAAAAAGGCTGAAAGTGTCAGTACCGCTCGCGTGTGACGTGAACACGGAGGTTGACGTGTGGGCCGGTGGGTACGGCTGCGGCTGTCGCGGGCCGCTTCTTCTTCACGCCATCGGTTTTTCCATTTGTTGGTCTGACGTGGCCGACCCGCCCGCCCCCCTCACCGCCAACACACACACACACACACACCGGCAACCGTAAACCAATATATTAGGTTCATTAGCATATGGGAGATTAGCATCTCCTTTTCAACATACATGCGTTTGATATATTTTCCGGTGTGTATCGTTTGAAGGAGCTCTGAACCAGCTGAGCGGACTCTGTTGTGCTCTCGACTTTGGTTCAATGAATTATATGACTTGTATCCAAACTTGTTATATTTGAAAGATTACTTGTTCATCGCTCGAGATTTCCACCGCATCGCCGTGCAGGTGAAATGTGTGGTTTTGAGTGACATGCGTGCCAGCATGCTGACCGTAGATTTATGAACACGATAAAAAAAAACAACCCATTGCCAAGCGTCAGCCGCGTTCTAGCGAGTTCACGTCCCCACGGGGCTGCTGGCGTGATTCCAGACTCCTGGGCCGGGGACACGCCGCCCGCGATTGCGCGCGTCTGCTTTCGGACTTTGCCGCCGGTGCAGGTCCGACGAGGGTCCGACTCAAACCTTTGAGCAGAGCGAGTCGGAGCGAAAGACAGAAACAAGCCGGCGGCGGATGGAACGGGGCTGACGGTGAGCGAAACGCAGACGAGGCATCATTCAGCGGCTCCTCCACGGAGGCCTTAGCAACTTCGAACGTGGCCGATGACTGTGTCTTTCCTTCCCGTCCCTCTATCTGTTCTCTTTCTTTCTCCGTCTCTCTCTCTCTCTCTCTCTCTCTCTCTCTCTCTAATCTGTGAGGAAGCGACATCTCTGAACACGAGTCGAACATCAGCAGTACAATATCTCTGCCGGGCACGAGGGGTGGCTGCCAATATCTTCAAACATCAATTTGTACAGATGACATCATCCGCACATCATTCTTTGCTCCGGCGTAAAGTCCCACAGCAATTAATTTACAGACAAACCCCTCTAAGCAGGCAATTAAACCCATCCCCACTTAACCTTGCTTTCAAACACCGCGGATTATGCACACAACCTAATGAAAAAAGACTTTTCCTTCTCGCTCCCGCTGTTCATTATGCTAATGAAATTCCCCTTTTAGCTGCCATATCTGCCTTTTATTTTAATATTCAGAGAGAGAGAGAGAGAGAGAGAGAGAGAGAGTCTCCGGAGGAGGTGGACGAGAAATGTTTTTGGTGATTCACGCTCCACCGGTGAAATTTGGCGTCGGAGAGCGGGCGAGAAAAAACTAAAAAATTAGAACGCGGTGCGCCTTGATTATTGAAAATGGAGCGATGAGAGGAAGACGACTGTGAGGGTTTTTTTTATTTCGCCACCAGTGTGTGAAGTGCAATCGCAGTCAGCCTGGTGTAATTATACATGGAGGTGTGTGTGTGTGTGTGTGTGTGTGTGTGTGTGTGTGTGTTCGTGTGTGTGTGTGTGTGTGTGTGTGTGTGTTAAAGAAAGGGAAGCAGGAGGATGGACTTTTTTTTTTTTTTTTTCCTTTTGTGAATAATTCATGTGCTTGAAATCTTTGAGAGGTTTCTGCAGAGTGGTGCCGGTGGCAGACTGACTAAATTCACACCTGCGCGCACACACACACACACACACACACACATATGAACACTGAGGACACATGAACAAACATATAAATACTTTCAATTCAAGGGTGATGGAGTGGAAGTTAAGTTCAACCGAATCAGGAGAGTCAAAATAAACATGCAATGTCATTCTTTAAGGCTATTGGCAAGTTTGATGTACACTTTTTTTTTTTGGGGGGGGGGGGGGGGGGGGGGGGGTTCACGATGTGCCTCACGATTTCAAGTAGGGGAGTCACAGGGGCATTATGAACACCTGTGAACACATTGTTTTGTGTTCTCGTCTGTGCTTCTCATTTAATACATTTGAATTTTTTGGGGAGTTTCAACATGAGTGCTGTAAAGTAACAACAAGAAACTTTTAACTGAAGGACGACGAGGAGAAGTGGAGAACGTGCAACAGGTGCAAATGTTTGAATTAATCTGAGCTATGGAAGTAATAAACTTAACACACACACACACACAGACACACACGAGAGGTTTCCAAGAGACGCTTGGATCTACTCTCTAACACAATAACACAGAGAAAGACACACACAGTCCTGAGAGTTCCAGTGAATGCTTTCGACCACTAAACACTTTACTCCTCGCTCATTGACACACACACACACACACACACACACTCTGTCCACAGTGCACTGTGAGTGTCCCGGCTGCTAAATACTTTACCCACCTGGCAACCCGGAGCTCTGCTAGTTAAAAGCTTTCCGATTGGATGTACACGTATCTGATTTCACTTTAAAGAGCCTGCGGGAAGCGGAGCCGCTCACGGCCGGCGGGAACACATCGCGCTTTTATTCCGGGAAAGAGAACGGAACGGGGCGGTGACCGGCAAAAGCGATTGGATGGATATAGACAGCGGCAGTTTGAGTGCAGGAAAAGGAGGCTCGGCCGTAATTAGTTTATCTCATATCACTGCTTTTTTTCCTTTCTTCTTCTTCTGTCTCTTATCAAGTTCTGCCTATAAGTCACTTGTTCACTCCTCCCTTCTTCTGTTTCACGGGGTTCTCTCTCTGAGCTCGCTTTCATCTCTAATTCATCTTCACCTCGACGTCCTACAAATTAGCTCTTCATATCCTCCTCCGTTCTCCGTCCCTCGACCCCTTTCCCTCCCTCCCTCCCTCCCTCCCTCCATCTCTCTCGCATCTCGTATTTTTTTTCTTTCTTCTTTTGCTCCATCCATTCATCCTTCCGTCCGTCCAATCCTCCATCCAGTGTAATGTGTCCCTAAGTGAGTTACCCACGGCAACAAAGTGGATCACATCACCGTGGTGATTACATCACCCGGCTGATATTATGGCCTCGGTTGTTTATGCCCCGACTGTGAGAGAGAGACAGCTCATTCAAGGGGCCCTGTTTGTTTTTGTGATATATATATATATATATATATATATATTTCATGCCGTAGCTGTTTAGTTTATAGGTTATCAATTTCAATGCGCGCTCTGAAACACGGTTATGGTAATAATCTGTGGCATTTGCACGTAAATAAAATGTCCATTTTGCGAGTTGCTGATTGACCCAATGCAACAGAAGGTCGGCTCTACCTGTCATTCTTCTCAGGTCCCCTGGTGGATTTATGTTTCCAGCCGCTTGTTTGACATTGCATCCAACAGGAATAACTGGCAAAGCACACGGGACCGCTGACACAAATTCAAAATGGAATATCTAAGGGAGGAAGTGGACGAAGCCAATCCAGGCTGGCGTTGGATGACGGGTCGGCCAGTCCACGACAGGGCCGGCAAACAGACAGACACAGTTAACAGTACACATAGAGCACATACTATCACAAAACTGGAAGTAGGGGCATGACTAAAAGAATTAGATATGATTATTCAAGAAGATTTGTGACCCTCACTTCAGTAAAGGTTGACTATTTTAATATTTTATTATCACTTCCTTATTTCTACCAATTTTAAGACATGAAAAAAAAACAACAACAACAAAATTTCTCTGGGAAAAGCAGTGCACTCGCAACTTCACTGGCCAAAAACGTGCTCAACTGACAAATAGCTTCATGTGAAAAGAGATCAGGCCTGCAACTAATGATCGTTTTCATTATCGATTAATCGATTAGCTGTGTTGTCCATAAAATGTCATAAAACGGTTTCCCAGAACCCCAGAATGATGATTTGTTTCGTCCACAAACCAAAGATATTTAGTTTTCTGTCACAGAGGCGCAAAGAAACCAGGAAATATTCACTATTCAGAAGCTTAAATCAGAGAATTTTGACTTGTTTTTTTTCATAAAAACTACTTGAACTGATCAATCGAGTGTGAAAATAGCTGCGGATTAATTTAGTTTTCAATTACTAATCGATTAATCGATTAACTGTCGCAGCTCTAACATAGATAACATTCATCAACACTAAGAAACCAAGGTTTTACCACCTCCCGTACCGTTGAGTTCATTCCTATTCACTGTTGCTTTATGAAGATACCTTTTCCACTGGAGTCATATCGCGAGCCCTGCTAATATCCCGACTGTGGCTTAATGCCCGCCGGCCTCCGAGCGGAGGAGGTCATGTTTTCAGCTCTCGTCTCTTGCAGCTTGTTAAGAGGCTCCAGTTTTGGCGGGCGCTCGCGCCACGGGCCAAGAAACATCGGTGGTCGGCTTCTGGTGCGGGATCCAGGGGTTTTCAAAGACTTCCTTAACGTCGGGGAATCTGAATTTTGAACATGTTGACGGTTTGCCCACGAACCTCTCGGTGCTCGCAGCCGCAGGGGCCTTGCAGGTCGTTTGATCCTCCACAGGTTATAGGCAAAAAAAGAAGCGCGCCGATAAAACAAAGTCTAACTTTCCCGGAATAATTCCCGTCAACATGACCTGAAGTTGATGTTGTGCATAATCATCCGTCTTTCCTTTTTTGGAACCAGCGGCGGAAACAAGAGGTTGCGTCCGCAGCGGCGAGCGGGTGAGAGAGCCCCGTTCCGACGGAGGGAAGCGGCAGACTGACGCGCGGCAGATTAGGATATTACAGAGAATCGCTGGAATGCTAATGTTTACTCGCCCGGGGGAGAACAGAGACACTTCGAGGAGCCAATATGAATTCCGCCGCTTCTGTGTTTTTGTATCAGCGTCCCTTGAGGGGGGAAAAAAAAGCGCAGTTGTCACAAAAGCCGCAAGAGTGCGCGCCCGCGCGTGTGTGTGTATGTGTGTGTGTGTGTGTGTGTGTGTGTGTGTCCTCGTGACTCTCTGTACGTGACAAAACACTGCGCTGTTCTCCAAACAAATTACAGTGTTTCAATTAAGGAGTGTGTGTATGCCTGTTTGTGTGCGGCGGCGTACTGCGAGTGTTTGTTTTCGCAGCATACCGTCTGTCTGCCTCTCGCTCTGTCTCGCTTGCATTTTTGCTTTGTTTGTTCCACAGCAAATATCCGTTTACAGTCAACGGTGGCTTAGGGGTTTTTCAAAGTGCCACGTCGTAAAATGCCTGGACGGGACGGTGGATCGATAGCGGTAAACGTCGGTTCAACAGGCAGAGGAATTCAGGATACTTAGCGATCCCTCTATGGGCGACGCGAACCCCTACATATTTTACTTTGCTCGTCTAATGTAGACACTAGTTCCTCGTATAGTTTCTTATTATAGACAAACAGGGCTCCTGGTTTGTTCACGGTGTCTCGAAGCGCAGCAGCAGAGAATCCTGAAGGCATTCTCGTGCGTCTGTGTTTGTATTCCGCCGTCTGGAAATAAAGTACAGGATGAGGGTTGGTCATTTATTGGCTGTATCCTGTTTCAGGGGCTGAACCGAAATGAGTCGCTCTGGCCTGCGGAGGGTTTTTTCTATTTGCATCGCCAGCTTGTCTCGCGCTTACTGTTGCATCATCGGCTACTCGGAGTGGATAACACTTTTTCTGCAGCTCTGCCAACCTTCGTAGCTAGCTAGTCAGCTTCATCCTGAATCCTGGCTCAGTTTGGCCCCAGAAGGAAACCACCCGTTGGATCCTTTAGTTGGTCGGGGAATGGAAGGATGCATTTGTTGGCCAAGTCCCAATGTTGTGATGCAGCTGGTTTTCAAACGCAGCCTTCGAAGGATGCACAACCTACATTGGGACCATGCTTTTGTCAAAATGTCATCTCAAGTCAGCCGAGACATGTACGAGACAGATGTCAGACTGTCAGGTCCAGATTGCCAGGCCTGAGGTCAAGTCTTAAGTCCTTCAGGGAAAGTCCGAGACACTAAAGACGCAAATCTTTACAGGCATGTTCAAAAAATTCAAGTCTTCCCGGTATCTGAACGCAGACTGTTAAGATTATATATGGAAACAGCAATGTTTCTTTCAAAGTCAGTCGTGTTCTTAAACACCTATGACTAGGTTATCCCAATGTATTGGTCTACTCAAGGTTTTTTGTTTCCTTTTCTTTAAAGAATCAAAACTCTATCATGGCACTGGAGTCTCTAATGTGTGATCTAAGGCTGACTCGACCCATCTTCCACCATTCAAGGCAGTATCAGTATTTTATTCATTACACTGTAAAATTACATCAAAACCAAGACCTATTAACCGTCATTCAAAAAAGATGCATGCGATCACAGCCATATATTTCACAGTGTATATCTGGGGTCAGAAATTGGGCCACGTCTATTAATATCTCCGGAAGACACAGTGATGACACGCACAGACTCTCACAACCAGACAAACCCACACACACACACACACACACACTGCAGCCCACACCAACCCACACGGCTCAAGCAGGCTGAACCTCTTCCAGACATATCACAATATCACTCACACGCGCGCACGTACAGCGGCGTTAAAACCTTAATCTCATTCATTTATTTCTCATCAGCGAGTGACGGGAAGAGAAACAGTTGCGTCACATTATCGCACTCTGAGTGCGGTAATGTGTTTCACTTTTTTCACCCCCGATGCCGCTATTTACCCATAAGTCTTTGTAATGTGTTTAGTGGGTTTCTACGGGCGCTCAGAAAGTGCTCTTTCCTCACTGCGCGGCCCATTCATCACGTGAGATTAGGAGCAGTCCGGAAAGTGTTTTGAATACTTGGAATCAGACACCTTTGGAGTCGCTAAATTAAATTGTACCAAGTTGTGTGTTTTGAATGCACATTTGACCAGCATTTCATAAAATAATTTTCACTGGCTGTGTCACTGTAATTCATTCATGGTCAGACACCTACTATATGGGCTTTTTTTGTTAAACTGAAGTAAACAAGGTTGCACTGTAAAATATTTCAGTTACATCAATTGTAAGTCTCATAAGGTGATGGTAATGACGGGCACAATTTTTAAAAGGAGTTATTGCATCTCACCTTTGTCCTCGACACTACTGACAATCAATGCATGGAGCAGAATCAATCAAACAAATTGAGAGATCAATATAAAGATTCAGTATCTGAAAAAAAAAACGTGAATGAAGAAAGTTATAAGAACATCAGTTAAAAAAAACAATAAAGCTTATCATAAAATATATGGGAATTCTACTACATGTAAACCTGCAAACAAACTCTGACATGGTCTAAAACATACATGGTGGCATTTTTATAGAAGCTTTATGTCAAACACATAGTAAGTACAAACGTTAATGTGATTTGGGTATATCTGGCGAATGCTGGCCATCAGCATACAACTAAAATGAGCCAAAATGTCCCCTTTTATGAAAACATTTTTAAAACAAGTAAATTTACTTCCCAGTCCTGTCTGCACAGAGCATGATGAAGGATAAGTTATTGTCTATCAACTTTGAGCTTAACTTTCACATTGCACCACGGGAGTTTGTGTATAAGGTATGATAACCAATCGGCGGTGATTTGGATAACAGTACAAAATGGAAAACACTATAAATATATAGTGGAAAAGTGAGTAATTGTCGAGCCACAGTAAGAAATATAGAAGCAATCTAGAGTCACACAGAGATATTAGTGTCCTTGCTGTGACTCAAGGACATTAAACACGCAGACACATTTACGTCCACACGTCAGCAGCTACTTATTTTTATTCCCGTTGAGACTCAATTTGTGAATAATGAATTGGCTATTTGAGTGTGAGTCTGTGTTTGTGTTTGTGTGATGCAAAATGTCCACGTGAGGTTATTGAACGACAAGGAAAACAAAATGGAGTCAGGCCACCGAACTGGTCTGCAACAAGTTTACAAAGGATTGTAGTGTTTTCTGTCGGTGCCTGTGTGGATATGTGCGCTTGATTTTCAACTGTATGTAAAATCTTTGCGATGCAACTCTTCACCCAGACGTCACCTCTCGCTCACACACGGAAACATTTCATGCTAAGTTTAGAACTCTTAGTCCTCTGCTCGTGCCATCTGTCGTCCCTCGTTCCCATTTGTTCTCCGTTGTTTGTTTCTTGGAGAGCTTTTTTTCTTTTCTTTACAGGGATTCCGCTCAACTAACCTTCCAGTCAATCTCGCCGTTGTTCACAGATTTAATCCTCTGTGGTGTCTGCACATTAGCATTTGGTTTGTGTCCCCTGTCACAACAAATATTTGTCCATGGATTGTTTTGCTCATATTTGACAGCAGATCATCGGCGGCTCTGTTTGAGTTGTAACGGGATTGTGTGTACGCATGTGTACCAATGGCTTTGTCCAGTGGGATTGTTGTTTTTGGAGTTGATAGGAGACCTAGTTGTTGGCAGTCGACAAAGCACTCCTTACGGGTAAAAGACTCCCCTATTTTGATCTTGTTTGTCGACGTTCCCGTTTCCTTCCCTTTTTCATGGGGCGTCACAGAGTTTTGGAAACGTTAACTGTCATTGAACTGCTGGTTTCTAGAAAATCGTCCTCCTGAATTTGATAGGGTCTGTTCTGGAACGTAAACGTTTGTTCACAATGTGACTGGTGAGATTTTCTCATATGCTAACCAGGTAGCACTATGCTACCAATAAATTCTGTCTTCCTGATTTTCTGGACTACCCCTCCTCCGATCGACTTCAAACTTGGCAGCTATATTCCCGAGGACGCCGCACATCAACGTATTGACTGTAAACTCTTGTGGATGAGCAGTTCACTGAAAGTACGCTATGAAGTTTTTGGTCTCTAATAGCACCGCAGAGCAAAATTTTTTTTATTAGAGCGATTCCCCGTTTTGTAACGCAGAGACAAACAGGTGACGTATTACAGCCGTCCTGCCGATGGCTTAACACTTTTCTACCAGTTGGTGGCGGTGATGTGCCAAAACTTGTGTCAGCCCCCACAAAGCTGGAGACGAAGAAAAACAGTGAAGCAAACTCATAAAGACGATGGGTCTCGAAAAAGAATCTGTTTGATGAGGACGAAAATGCGTTGGGCGTGTACAGTATGTTAGACCTCCGGGATGCATTTTGTTGAATGTAAGTATCACTTTGTTTCTTTACAAAGAAAAGATCCAAATTCATATCATTGAATCATTTATTATTTATTTTTAGTTTAAATACACTATGACTCAGGTCACATGTCATCTTTTGGCACCATTCTATCACATTATTCTCTGGGTTTCTTATAAGTTTTTTTTTTTTTAAAGCCTTTTCTTCTGGACATTCATGTGTGTCATTGCATAAGTGTGTGTCTGTGTGTGTGTGTGTGTGTGTGTCTGTTTTTGCATCATCATATATCCAGTGTCTATGCTCTTTGTCAATTTAAGCAGTTCATAATCACGGCTTGTAGTTCGGGGTTTACTGTGTCATCTTTAATCTTCTTAACTCTCTATGTAAACAGATCTTCAGGTCAAAAAGTGTCCATCTGTTTACACAGAGGGGTTTGACGCGCTTACACACACACTTACATCCGCACACTCTCCCTCACAATAAGAAGTGCATTCATATTTACATTAGCTAATACCAATACCAAACTTTTCAATTCATTTAATTTGTCGCTGTGTCGGTGAGTTTTTTTCTCTCCAAACTGCCAGTGGGCGGGAAGTCAAGGTGTTAATCCACGACTGATTGATACGAGTCCCTGGAGTTAGCAGTGCAGAGCAGCAGCTTGGGAGTTGACTGTTCCTTAACAAGCCGTCGTCGTAGTTGGCCACGTTGCAATCACTCCTTCGTGCCCGTCGCCTCGACTCACGCAGACGTGCGAACGAGAGCAGCTCCATTGGGAATTCAGCCGGACTAAAAATACTGTGAGCGCAGAGAAGAGGAGACAAAGGGCTGGAACCAACCGACGCGAGGCAGGACGCAAACGCACAACGCAATGACACTGTCATGTCACGTGATCTAGCGACATTTCGAGGAGGATTTCACTACTTCCTGATGAAACTTGTTGATCACGGCGGTGCCAAAACCGCTTTCCACTGCATCCTCGATGGCAGTAAAGCACACAAAAGCGCCACATCCTCCTCTTAATGTACAGTTGCATCGCCACAAACTACACAGACAGATGAGGTCATGCGATGAGGTCAGCTGTTTGCTTCTCACTTCGTCCGTCGGTCGATGTCGGCTTCTTCCAACTATATGACCGCGATCGTGACCTAACTTAACCGTACATAAACAACACCCCCGTCGCAGCTGCGTGAGGTCGGAGGACTCTTTTCATCGTTGTCCTGGCGATGTGTACCAGCTGTCACGGGCACCGACACATGAACGGGAGCACCAGATCGGAAAACCATGAAATAACCCCGTTAAAGTTCTGGGCGGGCGAACGCGAGCAGCGTCGTTCGTTAGTGTGGCAAAGTATCAGGATCTGTAGAAGAGGCTCCATCACTTTTCCTGATTTTATTTGTCATGTTGTTTTTTTAACGCATGTACATTTTTTTTAAAAACAGCAGCAGAATATGAAAGTTTCAAAAGAAAGGAAAAAGGAAACATTTATTTCTAAAGACTGTGTCAAGTCAATTAGTGGTTTGTGTGGCTGTATAGTGTTGTGTTCTACACAAAGTGATTCATCACGTTAAACGAGTGCATTTTTTCCTTTTTTGGAAAATATTAAATCGTCAAAATTAGCGTTCGTGGCAGCTGCCTGAGTGACCGTTGACCCCGTTTTTGTGTTTTTTTCCCCCAGCTCTAGTGCGAGAATGGGAACTTTAACCTTTGTAGCCGACCTCAAAACGGTTGGGTGATAAACTTCTAGAATGAAAAACAGTGTCCTTAAAAAAAAAAAAAAAAAGGCCGCCGAATGCATTCCAGTGAATAAACAATTCTCTTATTAGGCTTATCGCATTTTCTTTTCCTTTTTTTTTTCAATTACCAGTGTAGAAATGCATTTGCAGTTAAAAATAATTGGAGAAACACATTGTGAGCATTTCGCTATCAGAAAAAATAAATAAATAAGAATAACAATGACCATAAAATTTACTATTTTTATTTAACCCCCCCCCCGCCTGGACCCCAGCCAGGCTGACTGTGTGTGTGTGTGTGTGTGTGTGTGTGTGTGTGTGTGTGCGCGTGCATATGGTTTCCATCAATCTGTCAGTGTGTGTGCAGCGTGTCATTTAATCTTGGCGTGTGTGCATTTCTGCTCGTGTTCATGTTCCACATAGTATATCTGTCCGTCTTTGTGTGCGTGTTTTCCTTCCTGTGTGTGTGTGTGTGTGTGTAAAGGAGAAGCAGCCATGCATCGGGGACAGCTGAGCAGAGAATGTAATACCCTCCATCTTGCACAAAGTACAGGTTGTAAATTGACCTTGTCAAAGCGGGAGTGGATCTGCGTGCCTCCGCCGAGGGATCGGCTGTGGTGCTGCGGGTCGGGCGGCGGGCGGATCCCATTGAGGCGAAGGATACGTGCCGGAGAATGGACTGTGTCGCTCCACCTGGGCTGAGAGTGTAGCTCATTCCTGTTCTTTTTGTGTTGCTATAAAGACAAAAAATAGCCGAACTGTTTGAACTTGGTTATCTGGCAATTATTATTTTAAAAAATATATATATATTATACTGTACAATTTCAGGAGGAGCTCTGGTCAACCCAACTGGTGCCGTTTTGACTCATCGTACCACACCTGTATTTGACAGGAAAATAATGTGATGCATCTGAGAAGTATTTCAGTTTATAAAACTTGTAAAATCAATAATTATATTAAGGTATTATATAAATCTTGTCAGTCATTTGTTTGTCAATATGTTCACAATCACACATAGATGGTTAATCCCATGCATGCATGAATATCATTTCAATACAATAGATTTTGATTATACACTTTCGCCATTTTATAAGGCTGCAAAAAATCAGATTATTAAAAAAAATAGAAGGATCTCAGTATAGCAGAAAAACAAGACTGTTCTCTTCAGGAAAAAAATGTCGAATGACGAATGAAAGTGACCCTTGCTTAACATTTCTTGCAAACGGCCTGTGGTCACGTGAATAATGACTAGAATCTCTGTTTGCAAAAGAGTTCTTGTCCCGCTGCAGCAACATGTCCTGCTGGATGGAGGTGTCCGTGGATCGCTGGCAAGATAAACCACGTGTCGTTGCTCCGGACTGTCATGGTCGTGTGGCTTTATACTATGGAGGCAATGTTTTCCTCACCATGACTACACACCGGACACTACTCATATAAATCTTTTCCGATGGGCCGATGGCTTATTTTTGTCGCACCTGTTGAGGACAGCTCTTCTTTGCGGTATGAAAGTAAACTTTATGGAAAGTTTCATCTCGGGAAGTTTGGAGGCCGTACGTGAATGCTCAAATAACCTCCCTCTCCACTTGATGATCGAAGTTTTGTTCCCCCGTGTGTGTGTGTGTGTGTGTATGTGTGTGTGTGCGTGTGTGTGTGTGTGTGTGTGTGTTTGTGTGTGTGTGTATGTATGTGTGTGTGTGTGTGTGCGTGTGTGTGTGTGTGTGTGTGTGTGTCACCTTTGCTGACACTGTTCCCCACACTTACCCATCTGGCAGGTTGTGATTGATCGGCTGCTAAATGCTCCCTTCACACACATGTGCCCCCCCTACCACACACACACACACACACACACACACACACACACACACACACACACACACACACACACACAGAAAGGAAAGTCCATTATACATCTATCAGTGGGTCTGTCCTAACCATAATGGGAGACAGATGTAAGGTTCTGGGGATTACCCCTCTCTCTCTTCCTCTCAGGCACACACACACACACACACACACACACACACACACACACCAACACACGCACAATTTTACACACATACGAAAAAGACATATACTTACAATCTGGCTTCCTCTTACACTTTCCTCTCAAATTACACACACACACACGCGCGCACGCACGCACGCACACAACCTCGGACAATGCAGTATCCATTTAACGTGCTTAGCTGTAGTTGACAACAATGATCAGAAGTCTCCTTGAGAAGGGTTGGTAAGAAGGTGAGCTGTCCCCTCCGCTAAAACCACTCATTACTCAACTCACTGCCTGGATGAATGGCCATGGTGTGTGTGTGCGTGTGTGTGTGTGTGTGTGTGTGTGTGTGTGTCACCCCCACCACCGCTATCTGTTCCTTCTTAAAGTGGGAAGGAGCAAACTGGACGGAGGATGAAATGAACCTGAAGTGAGCGTCTCAGTGTGTTTCTGCATGGCGGGCCACGCGGATCCCGTTTAATATTGCAAGCAAATACAGGCATCTGGGGGAAAAAAGTTCAGACCCCGAAGGGGTTTTCTGTCCACAGAGACGTGGGAACAGTCCACACGAGGAAAATATGGTTTGATTTGAGGAGGGGAACTGTATTTGTCCTCCACCGCCTCAATCTCATATACACATTTACAGAACTCAATAGAAAAAATTGACCGAAAAACAAAGAACACGTCAACTATAATCTAATACAGTATATTTGTCTGGGAGTAGAGGAAATCCTGCCACAGTAAAGCTTGTGATCTTCATTGCAATTTGATTCGCTGTGCTGGTGCGCTCCAAGTTAAATCCTACGCCTCACGATATATCCAATTAAATCCACACAAGCACTTGACAATAAGGCAACAACTCCCTGACTCAGTTCAACGACATAAAAAAAACAAGTCAGGATATATTGCCGGATAATAAATGTCTGCTTCTTCTTTACCTCATCCACAACTCTTTTTTTTTTTTTCAATAAGCAAAGATAAAAGATATTTCCCATTCGACAAACATAACACATTGGTTGACACGGTGGCACAGTCACCATTCCTCACTCTTCATTGCTTTTTAGATTTTTGTTCAACATTAATTATTTGGCACAGAGCCAACATAATACTTATTAAACCAAAGCAACAAAAATGGAGGATTTAGCTTCTTTTTTTTTGTACGTCATTAACGAAAATATCATGTAGTAGACAGATTTCGCTTAATTTACCAAAATGAAAAAGAAAAAAAAACTCTTAAAATTCCTAATTCTTGGTTTCTTTGTTTTGCTTTAGCAGTGGAAATGATACCTACCCCATGATTCGGATCTATTTTGTTAACTCTTTCCACGCATTGACTCATCTTTTCAGAGTCTGCGGTCAGACGAAGATTGTCCAAATGATGATTTCTTATGTGATTACTAAAGAGCATTCCCTTTCCTCTTTTGGGGTATCCATAAGACTCTGGTTTGAGTTAGGAAGCCAAATAGATGGCAACATTTTGGGAAACAGAGAAGACTCAACAATGGTTTGGCAAGACGAGCCCACGGTTTAGATATCTTTGTTCAATAGAGTCGCTATTGGCTTGAGGCCGCCCCGACACCTCGGCGATTGCAACACAAGTGCAAACTTGTCAACATCTGTACATCCCATCTGTTCTACTTCTACCCGAGACATCATCCGTCCTCAGTTGTGTGGCGATACAAAGCTTCGGCGAACGTTGGATACCTGTGTAACAGCAATGTGAACAGCCCAGAAGTTTCCAGAAAAGGGAACTGCACGGACTCGTCTAATGGAAATGGCAGTGTGTCATCGTGAGGCCCAGGAACAGATCCTCGGTGATCCCCTGCACACACTGAGATACCGCGCGACAGTGGCCTCTTCTTTCCGGAGTGTGTCCGTCCATTAATCCGGCTCCGTTCGCCCATTCAGCGACACAAAGACGAATAACACTCAGGTGTGAAAATGATACTTTGCTGTTCAATAAGGACAAAGAGCCGGGCTCTCCCAACGATCCGTCTCCGCATTAACGATCCGCCTGCGTCCTAATGACTCAGCCTTCATAATGACTAAATGATGATGTGGGAGGACCGGAGAGGAGAATGCTAGCCTCCCATCGCGCTCAATATCGGCACGATTAGAGGGAACATTAATTCAAAAAAAGAAAGACAAACCCAGGTCTTTGCTTTATAATGACCAATTGATGAGGTGGGCGTAACTGGGGGGGGGGGGGGGGGGGGGGGGGGGGTAGAACTCAGTCAATACTTTCCTGTCACAGGGAGATTAACACTAACTCTCGATCTCCGGTTCCTGAAAAGAATTTGTTGAATACACGTTGGTTGGCTGGTGCACCGGAGCCTTTTGTCATTTATAAATTTGAGGATATTTTCACGACCATGCCACTGATGAATCCTTTTCTTTAAAAAGTTATTTCTTAGCCTAGTTGGAACAGAGACATCTAGATGTTCTTTGTCCTTCCGGATCAGTATCACCAAAATCAAGGCTCACCGGGTTCACCTAGCCGTTCTTTATGAAGCATCCTCATGGCGTTTCATTTTGTGCCATCAATCACTGTGTAGAAGTGGCTGCCACTACCGTATAAAGGGTTCACATATCTGACTTCCGTTCTCACTTCATCTCTTTCATTATCCAAGGGACGCTACTGTCTCCTGTCCAAGGCTGCCATTACGAGCTCAATAACCTGATGGATGACGAAGGGGGAAGTTATCTCCCAGGTCAGTCAATAACTTTAACGTGATTGGAGCGATAACTCTGCTTTACATTATGATTTTGATGGCGCGTCTAATGAAGCTGATGAGGATAAGGAGGTTGGACCCCGGTGGAGTTTCTTCAGGTGTTGATTCCTTAAAACATTGGCGACTTCTATGCATTGTCCTGCAGAGGACTTCTACCCGGTGGAGTGATGAATCATTAATTGATGTTTGGGGCAATGGGCAAATAATGATGTGGGCAGAACAAAGGAGTGGGACCTTAGGAGGCGACTTGGTCAATGCTCAGAGTGATGGAGATGTGTTCGGCCTTAGTCTGCAGAAAACCCCCATACGTCACGTCACAGAGTCTATTCAGGAGGACTGAGAAGAAACCGACAGGGCAAACTTAAGTGTCTCGTGTGTATATTGTGTGTGTTTTTTTTTAGTTTAGTTTAGTTTTTTTTTCGTACGCTTGAAGTGATCTTATGGGAAACCTCAGGGGAACGTCAGCGTTGCAACTCTCAAAGATAGATGATGATGTGGGAGGAGAGGGGAATTTCATGTCCCCGCACTTGTCAGCGTGTGAACAAGTGAGGAAACTTGCAGCAGATAGAATAACTAATGAATTGCATCTTAGGCCGTCGTGTGTGTGTGTGTGTGTGTGTGTGTGTGTGTGTGTGTGTTGCAACAGTCAGTCCTGCTCTGTGTTGCAGTTGCACACTCGACTCTGGGGATTCACCAGCCGACTATTACCCGACGTTTGCACCACGAACAGCCTTGAACAGAACGTGCTCGCAAAGCAGTGCACAAAAATGAAAAACAATACCAGAGCAGCAAAATAAAAATTAAAAAAAGAATATATCCACAATTTTGAATAGTGACACTTTGGTCTGTAGTGGAAATTTAAGGTCAGTGCTTTACCGGGTACAAAACATTATCTTAATATTGGAAAAACACTGGTATGCCTGTGGTCAGCAGTTCACTGTTAAGATTTGGATATTACCCTGCACCATGACACTGATAAATGCATGTGTGTGCAGCGAAGCAAAACTCAAATCCTTATTTTTCTGAATTCATGCATTTACCACACACTTCTGTTTTTGTTTCTGGATGCTAGGAAACGAAATGAGTGACGGCAGAAAAAACTTTAGGCGATCGGAGGCTGAGTCCAGATTCCTCATTATCCCTTAAATAGAACACTGACTCAGCACCGGCTCATCAGTATCATAATCGGAGCTTTGCTCCAATGCGGCATATTGGACTTTTAAAATGAAGGAAGAGTGTAAGACAACGCTCATTTCAATGGAGATGTGATGCATTCAGAAAAAAAGTATTCATTGTTAGGGGCTGCACGGTGGTCAGCACGTTCACCTCGCAGCAAGAAGGTTCCGGGTTCGAGTCCCGGTTCAAACCAACCAGGGCCTTTCTGTGTGGAGTTTGCATGTTCTCCCCGTGTGTGCGTGGGTTCTTTCCAGGTTCTCCGGCTTCCTCCCACAGTCCAGAGACATGCAGAATGGGGTCAGGTTCATTGAAGACTCTAAATTGACCGTAGCTGTGAACGTGAGAGTGAATGGTTGTCCGTCTCTGTATGTGGCCCTGTGATAGGCTGGAGACCTGTCCAGGGTGAACCCCGCCTCTCGCCCAACGTCAGCTGGGATTGGCTCCAGCCCCCCCGCGACCCTTAAATGGATGAAGCGGTAGACGATGGATGGATTCATTGTTAGGTTTGAACATTAAACATGCAGCAGGTTGAAAGCCGTGCCTGCATATGTATGTATGCATCTTTTTCTAACTGTAAGTGTTAATTGTCCTTTGAGAAACGTTGTATATTTGTGAATGTGCATCTGTAATAAGTCTAATAAGACATGCAGTTGGCAAAATGAGCGAAACAATGTCTTTGAGTCAGCACATGAGGAAAATAGAGTATGAGGCCAATGTTAGATCACTGTTTGTAGCTACAGTACCTGTGTGGAATTAAGTATTTATGATTCCATTATTCCAATCATCGCTGTTTGTTTGGCTCTTCCCCTCTTTTCAGGCGCCTTCAGCCACGTCCCAAAAATTCAGGGAAAATATGACGAGATTTACATATAAATCAAAGTGTTGTTTTTTGTCATGGTGATATCTCGACGGATTCAAAGTTGCTTTTAAAAAGGATCAGACCACATTTGACTTTCAACATCAGCATCATCATCATGAGCAACAGACAAGGTGCGAAGCGCCGTCCGCAGTACGCATTGGACAAACACCTAATGTGCCACGATATGGACAGAGGGGGAGACACAGGAAGGAGCAGTGGTGAGGAATGTGAGAGGAGGGGGGAGGAAATAATCTTTGCTTCGCGTTTGAGACGTAAAGTAAAGTTCATCCTTATTTTTGACACGTCCTCATGCAGAGCATCGATTCACCACTCGGAAGGAAAAAGGGGTTTTGTTCTTTAAGTCGAGCTTCACAGATCCACACACGATCATTGGTGCATAAAAGAAGTCTTTAAAAACAACTAGAGGGCACTAAGACTCTGTGTGTACGACACACACACGCACACACACACACGCACACACACACACACACACACACACACACACTCACGTCCAGCTCTGAACAACCCAAAATAAGCAGATTGTTTATGCATAGAATGAATCTATTCATGCGTGTATCTGCGTTCTTACGTTCCTTTTTGTCAACCAGATTAAACATGTATAATCCGTGTGTGTGTGTGTGTGTGTGTGTGTGTGTGTGTGTGTGGGGTCCTTAAGTGTCTTATTCTGGCTTCCTCTCACTCTCTCATAACCTCCTAAAGCGCATAGAGCTGCCTCTAATTAAAGCAGCATGATGACTTCTTGTGATGGGAAAACACACGCACGCACACGCACACACACACACACACACACACAGCCAGTGGTCCCGAGTATAATGAGTTTGCGTTGTGAGTGTGCGGCAGCCGCGTACCTACTGCAGCGACTTCTTCAGGCTAGAAACAGATCAGGGCTTCATTTGGATTTCAATGGCTTTCAGAGCTGTGCACACGTGTGGTGCTGGTGCTGGTACAGTGAGTGTGTCTACACGTGTGTGTATTGACATGCAGCGTTTGTGGCACGTGTGTTCACAAAACTGTGTCTAAAGTGAAGTCGTCAGCCTTTGAAAGCTCTCTGAATTTCTCATCCATACAGGATTTACACTTGATCCTTACTCGTCCCCAACCGTGTGTGTGCGTGTGTGTGTGTGTTTGTGTGTTTGTGTGTGTGTTTGTGTGTGTGTGTGCTCTTTCTTCCTGCTGCACACCAGATATCAGTTTCTTATTGAGGGGTAGAAATCATTCCCCGTCCCCGGCAATAATAATGCTGCAAATCCACAATAATGTGCAGCCCCTTAAACGGAGGGCGAGTGCGACGCCATTGGCAGAAGAATGAGGTAATACAAATGCTAATGTTGGCTCCACTCATCTCGTCCCGGCTGCCT
Source organism: Scophthalmus maximus (assembly GCF_022379125.1). Taxonomy (NCBI): domain Eukaryota; kingdom Metazoa; phylum Chordata; class Actinopteri; order Pleuronectiformes; family Scophthalmidae; genus Scophthalmus; species Scophthalmus maximus. The sequence goes on along the minus strand of NC_061524.1, from coordinate 2,933,714 downwards.
TCTCATCCCCCATCTTCTCCTGCACTGTCCTGACTCCTCTGTCCTGACTCCTCTGTCCTCCTCCTCTTCCTCCTCGTCCTCCTCGTCCTCCTCCTCCTCTCCCTCCTCCTCCTCCTCTCCCTCCTCCTCTTCCTCCTCCTCCTCCTCTTCCGCCTCCTCCTCCTCCTCCTCCTCTTCCTCCTCCTCGTCCTCCTCTTCCTCCTCCTCCTCCTCTTCCTCCTCCTCCTCTCCCTCCTCCTCCTCCTCTCCCTCCTCCTCCTCCTCTCCCTCCTCCTCCTCCCCCTCCCCCTCCTCTTCCTCCTCCTCTTCCTCCTCCTCCTCCTCCTCATCCTCTGTCCTCCTCTTCCTCCTCCTCCTCCTCTGTCCTCCTCTTCCTCCTCCTCCTCCTCTGTCCTCCTCCTCCTCCTCCTCTGTCCTCCTCTTCCTCCTCCTCATCCTCTGTCCTCCTCCACCTCCTCCTCCTCTTCCTCCTCCTCCTCCTCCTCCTCCTCTTCCTCCTCGTCCTCCTCTTCCTCCTCGTCCTCCTCCTCCTCCTCCTCCTCCTCTCCCTCCTCCTCTTCCTCCTCCTCCTCCTCCTCCTCTCCCTCCTCCTCCTCCCCCTCCCCCTCCTCTTCCTCCTCCTCTTCCTCCTCCTCCTCATCCTCTGTCCTCCTCTTCCTCCTCCTCCTCCTCTGTCCTCCTCTTCCTCCTCCTCCTCCTCTGTCCTCCTCCTCCTCCTCCTCTGTCCTCCTCTTCCTCCTCCTCATCCTCTGTCCTCCTCCACCTCCTCCTCCTCTTCCTCCTCCTCCTCCTCCTCCTCCTCCTCATCCTCCTGCGATTACTTTAGATTAAACCTCAATCGCCCCCGAACGGAGAAGTCATAAAGATGGAATCAAACACAGGACTCTGGTGTAATGAGACACCAGTTTTTAGTAGGACAATGATTCCATTGTGTCTTCTCTCCTCTTCATTTATCTCTTTTCCTGTTATCTATCATCTGTTTGCATCCCCCCCCAACTCTTCCCTCCCATTTGCTGTTGTTTAATCTCCAATCGGCCTTTTCTTTTTTTACCTACCTGCTCCATGTCCTCCCGCTCTATTCTACTCAACTAAATTTTCCCCGATTTCATTATGGTAGCTATACAAACGGCGTGGTCTAAATGCCGCTTGGAAAAAAGATTCCATCAGTATTGGCTTCAGTGCATTCATTTTTTTTTTACGGCCATATGCCATTTCAAAGAAATTAATTTTTTCATTGGTTCCAAAGGTGGTTAGTACTTCCATGGTCTAAATACCCTTTTTTTCCATCCAAGCTACAAAAAAAATAAGAAATCACTGCTTTGTTGAGCCAACACAGCACCTGCTCTTCAATACAGGAGTTTAATAGTCATGCACATTAGTCTGAATACCTCACAAATGACCTACCCATTACCAAAAGAAGGCCATTATACGCCGGGTTCGTTGAGTGATTTAAAAAAAAAAAGAAAAAGAAAAAAAAAGAAATTGGGAAAAGCAGTCGAGCATTAAAGTCCGTTTCATTTTGACTTTGCTGTTGCGTGTTAAACAGCCGCCGCCGTAACGGCCACCAGGAGTTCGTGACGTCGGCCGCGTGTGCACATCTGTCAGACTGAAGTGTCTTTACAAATGTGAACCTTGGCGCAGACGCGGATGGTTCCGTTACAAACTGAGATCTGCCGACTCCCACGGTCAGCTCCACGTTTCAACCAACAGGCGTCATGATATCCCCATCGGCCTCGTGCGGTACGCTGCGCTCATGTTACCACGCCAGCACAGTCAACTGAAATGCTCAACACGGCTGTATCACATCTTTCCTCTGTTGTTTTGTCTTTTCAATGAGTTCCTGTGCAGCCCAAACTCCTGTTGCTTCTTTGTTCCTTTTGGTTTGTTCTCTCTGTTCTCACCGCTCGAACAACAGACTGTGATGACACCAGACTCCAGAGAATGTCTGTGCACAGTTCTGTCTTACTTTTCTTTTATCAAATTCAGAGCTGACTCTTTTAAATCTTTGCCTCTCAGTTGAGAATGCATGCTGTACATCCAGCATACCGTACCTGTATGTGCAATTGGCTGATATGCATGAATATGTGTGTGATATACATTGGACCCCTTCAATTATATAAATGTGTTAAAACCATTTTATTTAAATGTTCTTGTGATGCTCTAATGAACGCCACAAGATCAAATGCGTTGACAGTAGTAAAGTTTTACCTCTTAAAACTGCATCCACATTAATGTCCAATTCGATAAAACACTAAATATTATGCGTTACTATTGCGTGGTTAATACGTCCAGATATAAAAGTCACACTGTGAGGTCGTAATTTTAGGGGCTAATTGGTATATTTATTTATGGAAGAATCCATGTTGATTGACGGTTGGGGACGCGTGCAGTCATGGTGCAGCACACGTGCACATGTGTGACGGCGAACACGCACGCACGCATTAATGTCGCACCTTCACGGATGATTGCTAATGTGCAGCAGTTCCTGTAGATGAGATCGCTTGTCACTTCCACTTCGTTCTCCTCCGTGAGACCTAGATTTGTTTTTTTTAAAAGTTGTTTAAACTGACGGAGACGGAGACGGGACGGTCGTGACTCACACAACCTCAAGAGGGCGACTTGTGCTTTTCACCATTTCATCAACAAATGCTGTCATTTTTTTCTTTTCTTCCGGTGGCGACCGTCTCTCCTGAGCGTCTCCGAGCCAACTCAGGTCTATACAGAGGCAGTCCGTCTGCTCGTGTGTGTGTGTGTGGGCCTGGTGGGAAATCATTAGCAGCCTTCCAAGGCACAGACGCTTAAACAGATTATTGTCCTCATGCGCTGCCAGTCATGCATGAAGACGCTCATCCGCACAAGAGCACGCCGCCTTCTTCCGGAGATCACAATCGGAGGGAGCTGTGATTACCTACAGTACATTTACATATTCACACAGGGCCTCATATTCATCATAACCCCGGGGGGGGGGGTCACGCTAGAGCTATTTGAGCAGATGAAGAAGAAAAAAAAAAAAAGGTCAACAGGTCATGAAAGAGAGAGAAGGACAAGAGAAATGGATAGGTGAAGAGATTGGGAGAAATATTGGAGGAGAGGAAGACCACACGAAGAGAGGGAGGAGAAAGGATGAAGACACATAACAGATGTTTGGTGAGAAGAATTTAAAAGAAGGGAGGGAGAGTGGCCAGAGTGCAGGAGTTTCAGCTCTAAAGAGTGCGAGAGGAGGGAAGGACGGGGGAAAGAGGAGAGGAGGGAGGTGGAGAGAGATTCAGGGCAATCAGGCAGCAGGGAGGATGGTTTTATTTATCTTAATTTGTATGTGGTTATGATGAATAACATGAGACAGAGTCTGAAGGCAAGAGGGGTGTGTGTGTGTGTGTGTGTGTGTGTGTGTGTGTGTGTGTGTGTGTGAGAGAGAAAGAGATGTTTTCAGCCTAATCTGAACAGCACTTCCAATTTATTCTTGTAACTGATGCATTAGGAAGATATTCCGGCTTCTTAATGAATGCTTAATGAGATGTCAGGAGAGACGTGTTTACGTCCAAGCAACACGCACGCACACACACATGCACACGCACACGCACACGCACGCATAAATGAGGAGAGGAAGTAGGGGGGTTGTTTACAGACATTTCAAATTCTTGATCAGCCGCGGATAATTGGATAATTTTGCATTAGCAGCAGGATGCTACCGGAGCAATACAGACTGTTAGTCTG
>NC_061524.1:2922500-2925000 GCF_022379125.1 Scophthalmus maximus | reverse complement strand
ATTTTCAGATAGCGGCGGCGTTATCTCTGCGTCCGTCCATCTGTCTTTATGAGTGCGCGCGTTGGACCGGCCTGCCAGATTACTTTATTATCTTTGAGTTTCATTTTCGATAGCCACAACTTTATTATCGGTCGATCTCTCTCTCTCTCTCTCTACTTCACAATTTCCATTTTTGTCTCTCCCGTAGCGCTCCCTGTATTTCTCTTCCATCTCTCTCTCTCTCTCTCTCTCTCTCTCTACGTCTTTTAAAAAGATGTGTTAGTGGGACTTTAATTGTACACTGCCGGCAGCGGAGATGAATAGAACCCCCCGAAAAAAAAAAGTCGGAGCGGGAGGATTGTCTGTCAGAATGAGAAAAAAGTACTGAACAATGGTGAGAAAGATTTGTGAAATCGCATCGCAGGAGGAGACGAGATGAGTTGAATCATAGGAAGTGAGCGATTCAATTCTACACATGTACCCGCACTCAGATGATGGGTTCTAAACCGACTGCACGGATACTACTGCAGGTATCTGCGGCATTAGGAGTTTGATTTGGACCAAACTCTCATAATACTACATATGATAAGTGCATGAAAAGCACGTCTTGCCTTCGGACCAGGGCAATGTGAAGTTGTCGATGAAATGACCTATGACTCAGCGGGCGTCGCGTTTCAAAAAAAGCTCTACCAGCATCGACTTGTCGACGCCATGAATGCATCACGGAATGTCTTTTGGCTGCGGCTCCGCCTCAGTGGCACAGCACCAGGGGGATGACGGAGGGGCGGCGGGGAGACACGATCGGCGAATGGGCCAGGAATAAATCTCAGTCGACCCTTGAACGGCGGCAGGGTGGATCCCAGTGGGTGTCGTTTCTCAGCCGCTCCACGTGCTAGCGGCTAATACTTGCTCAGTTTTCTTTCGGCACCTCGAATACATCGTGGAAAAGTTGAGATTAATGACAAGCAAACGTGCGTATGGAAACTCTGACCCGTGCGTACGGACATTTGGAGACGCTGGCAACCGTTTTAATGGGACTTTTACGACGACACTTTCACAGGTTGAATTTAACTCCGCGCCGAAACAAACGGCCGTAGATCACGGTCGCAGTGTGATAAACACCGAGGCCAGCTGTGTTTTTACTGTGTTTGCGAACGACACTAATCATTCCATAAACACCTCTGGACCAACTCAAACGATTTTGACATATGCGATCCATTATTGGACCATTATTAGACGACTGAGATCCTTGTTGAGCACACGCCCGACCACTCAGGGGAGCGGGTCGGAACCATATGCCGCTCGCACGGCGCGGCTGAAACGCCAAGGATGATGCCAGGATGTGTCGGGTGGCAGATTCTGGTGAAGTGTGGCTCGTCTTGCCCTGATGTAAAAACCAGGATATCATCTCAACCACATCAACTGATGAAATAGTCCTCGAATTCCAATATAGCGCATGTACAAATAAATTATTCTAATACTGAATGAATTTATTTTTACCAATTATGATTATGATCATAATCGCCTCACAGCAAGAAGGTTCTTGGTTTGAGTCCCGGTTCAAACCGACCAGGGCCTTTCTGTGTGTAGTTTGCATGTTCTCCCCGTGTGTGCGTGGGTTCTCTCCTGGTTCTCCGGCTTCCTCCCACAGTCCAGAGACATGAGAATGGGGTCAGGTTCATTGGAGACTCTAAATTGACCGTAGGTGTGAATGTGAGAGTGAATGGTTGTCCATCTCTGTATGTGGCCCTGTGATAGGCTGGAGACCTGTCCAGGGTGAACCCCGCCTCTCGCCCAACGTCAGCTGGGATTGGCTCCAGCCCCCCCGCGACCCTTAAATGGATAAAGCGGTAGACGATGGATGGATGGATGATTATGATTACCTGAAAATACGACGGCTGTCAGAGACGCCAGTCCAGAAGTGTTCATTGAGTGTTGTGCTGTTGCAGCCATCAGCCTCTCACACTTTGTTGTGTTTGTAAAGATTCCTTCTTCACAGGATTCATGAGAATTTTGTCGGTGTTTTGTGCATGTCAAAGTGTGCACGTGTTCAAGTTGATTGTGATTCATGAAGGGGGATTTGTGTGCGTGTGCACAGTTTTATGCTCTTTCATTTAACCGCATTTTATAGAACCTTTTGTCTATTGTGTGCACGCAAGCCTTTGCTAGGCCGGCGTGAATTCCGAAACAATCCCATTCATGTGGAACTCTTTACCAAATTAAAAGTTCATGTTAGACTAAAAAAAGGAAAAAAGAAAAATGTTGCGACGACATATACTGGTGTAAATTAAAAACTCTGATATGCTATGATTGGTTTGTTCCACTGGATTGTCCTCAGAGAAAGAACAGAGAGCTGACGGCAGAAGCCAGCAGGAGCTTTGGGGCTCCAGAAGAAAAGCAGCAGTATGTTGCAACTGTGTCCAAATCTTTTGTATATATATATATATATATAAAATATATAATATATATGTAAAAATATTATATATATATATCATATATCATATATAAAATATATAATATA
>NC_061524.1:2805000-2917500 GCF_022379125.1 Scophthalmus maximus | reverse complement strand
GTTCATTGGAGACTCTGAATTGACCGTAGGTGTGAATGTGAGAGTGAATGGTTGTCCGTCTCTGTATGAGGCCCTGTGATAGGCTGGCGACCTGTCCATGGATGGATGGACTTGTTGGTATAATCCTAATAGCTACAGAGACAATAGGACCTAGTTGTATATCCGCCACTGACAGAAGATCTCATCCTCTCCACCTACTCGACTTTTGCACGATAGCGAGCGAACTGCCAGCAACGATTTGCAAAACTCACCTGAGCACTTTGTGCCAAACTTTAGCTTTGCTTCAGGAATGAACAGGTGGTGACTGACAGCATCGAGTTTTTTTTCTCCGTAGCTGTGTTTGCGCTCGCTGTGTCGAGATTATAGTCCTGCAGACACGCATGCTCGATTCAGTACGTGGCGACTAGCAGGGGGACGTGACTGGCTTGGTACCAAGGGCGTTTGGATCAAAGGTCCAGAAATATGGACAGTTATACTGTTGATGATCATCTCTTCTCACGTGTGTGAATGTGCAAGTGACCGAGCACATGACCAGAACTCCCTCACCCTCTGGCCATTAAAGCAGCGTCGCCGGGAACACTGTGAATTCATACATTTCCAATACTCCATGTTTCCCAGCGTTAATGTCCCCGTCAGTAATCTGGAGACGTGATGATGCTCCGCCTGCAGTCCGTCCAGGCCATTCATTCATTAAAATTCATAAGCTGCCGATCTGAAGAGGGGGATATTACGGGAGGATGCGGGTGATAAACTTTGGCCACTAACTGCACTCATCTTCCCTCGATGGCGTTTTGAGCGGCGCTGAATTTTACGGCTACATAAAACATCTTCTCCAGCAGAGGACACACACACACACACACACACACACACACACACACACACACGACACGAGATGCGCGAGGGGCAAACCCGACTTTACAACCTGAGGAATCGCTCGCATCCCCGTTCTTTTCCATCGCGCATTCGAGCGGGATTGTACACTGTGCGTGAATGGTGAAAGAGTTTCGCCGGCTGACAGACGTGTGCGGGGAAAAAATCTAGACAGCACCTGATTCACTGGAGGACGAATGAGTATGCGATGCTCCCGAAAAAACTGAATACAAAATGAGGGTGTAATTTTAATCTGGTGTGGGTTCTCTCCACCGGATTAACAAGATTTATTGAATAGCGCGCGCCACATTAAAAGTCACCACACTTGTCGTAAATCCCGTCCGGATGGGTCCCAAGTGAGACGAAGTGCGATGTTTGACACTGTCACGTTACCGGCTTTTAACGGTCACGCCGCACAGACAGGAGAGGAGGGGGAAGTGTGAGTGTCTCTTCGGAACGTGTGGTCTTGTCACATACATATGACTAAAAAGAAGTCACGACGTGTCACTTTGTACCACTGGTGCAGATCATATTAACTAGTGGCAGTTACTGTAACTAAGCTGCTGTCGTCCACAGATATATTGGAACCAATCCTGCCACTTTCTGACACTCGTGCTGGGGCGGGGGGGGGGGGGGGGGGGGGGGGGGGGGGGGGGGGGTCGCGGTGGCAGCAGGTCAAGCATCCCGAGGCCAGATGAGATCTATAATCTCTCATTTCTAAGGTCTACACACCGAGGGGGGGGGGCTCCAACACGCTGGACGTGCCCGGGGGGGCCTCTAATGGAAGGAGCCCGCAGGAGGCGTCCCAATCAGATGCCTGCGCCAACTCCACAGGCCTCCTGCAGAGCCCCCCCCCCCCCCGGGATATGGGAGCTCCTCACCTCCTCACTTATCTCTGAGGCTGAGCCCACGCCGCCCCGCGGAGAAAACCCATTTCGGCCGCTCGCATCGGCCATCGCATTTCCTTCGGTCACTGAGGGCCAATAACCGTGGCGAGGATCGGATGGGAGGCTCGCTTGACTCCATCGGCTGCCGGTGCATCGATCTCAAAGTGAATTATCATCAAGCACGGGAGACTTACGTGCGATGTACACGTCATCAGTGCTGATGGATATGCGGGCGCGCGCACACGCACACACACCAGGAGGCCTCGGGGGCCCAGCCTCTCTCTGACGAGGCTCCCCGTCACGCTCAAGCAGGCGCACGGTAACAGGCGCGCGCTGCGGACAGAGGCAGAAGTGTGCCAAAGAGGAAAATGTTATATTAGTGTACGACGGAGAGAGAGAGAGAGAGGCGGGAGGGAATCCCACCCGAGGGAGAAAACACTGGAGGACTGCATCAGTTTGACTTAGAGAGAAGGAGAGAGTGGAAGGTGTTAGTTAGGGCACCGCAGCCCGAAGGCACAAACCTCGCTGTGTGTGTGTGGGTGTGCGTGTGTGTGTGTGCGTGTGCGTGTGCATGTGCATGTGTGTGTGTGTGTACATTGGCAGTGTTTAGTTTTTTTTAACATTTAAAATCTCAAATGAAGCCTTTAAAAATGTGTGTGTGGGGCGACGAGTGCAGCGCATCACCAGTCTGTGTGAAGGAAGGAGAGCAGAGATTAAATCAACCGAGTTCCCCTGGCAGCCCTCCCTCCCTCCCTCCCTCTTTCTCTCTCTCTCTCACACACACACACACACACACACACACACACACACACACACACACACACACACACACACACACACACACACACACACACACACACACACACACACACACACACACACACACACACACACACACACACACACACACACACACACACACACGCTGATTCTCTACCTGGAGTGCCTCAATCTAATCTTCGACGGGTCAGACAGATGTACACAGAGCTATGAGAAGCAGGGGAGCTCCGTGTGTGTGTGTGTGTGTGTGTGTGTGTGTGTGTGTGTGTGTGTGTCCGTCCTGTACATGGATACACAATAACCACTGCAACATGACGGATGGCGGGGCATAGACACGGGCATACATACCCATTTTATTAAACCAATAACCTGCTCTGGGTTGCGCTGCATGGAAAACAATCTCTCAGAGCCTTGGCGGCGGCGGCATGACTTGCCAGGTTGTTCGGAGATTGCTCTGTAGAAAAAAACAAAACATTTTTGTTTCATAAACCGGCGAGTTGAGCACGATGAAGGGGTTGAGATAATACGCCGGAGCAGTCTCCGTCAAGCAGTCGGGCGCCCTTCAACTGAAGTATGATTTCCATATACAGCGCAGCCTGTTGTGGGTTATTACAGTAACAATACCTGAGAGGGCATTCTTTAGCGCGATTATGGGTGAGACAGTGATTTAGAGGGGAGAGCGCTCTGTCGGTACCCACAGCAGCACTCGAACTCGCCCTCCTGGGTACCGCGCGCGTTTATGCAACGGTTGCCAAGCGCACGTGCTCGGTGAAGAAGCTTATGCGTACACGACGATAAAAAAGGGTGACGGTAAACTAGCCGCTAGAGTCGCGGCGGGCGCCAACATGGCCTCACTGGGTACGAGCGAAAAGGACGAATGGCCTCCTGATGTGGAAAAAGAACTTCAGATTTTCAATATTTTAAATAGGGTGGGTTTTTCTGCAAATGGCAGAACACGTTGGACAGAGGACAACGACCTTTTACAGTGGTTACGTCCTCTTTATCTTCCTTGTCTATATGACGCGTTCCCATTCAGAAGCCGGAAAAAAAAAAAAACATCGTCCCACGCGTTTGTTTTCCCGTCATGAGGATATTTTTCATCTGCGCACCCTCGGCAGCGGCTCAGTGTGAGGACCGTTGCTCTGTAGGATTTGAGTGGGAAGAGAGACGAGTTGGAACACGTTTGATGTGGATTATGTGGCGGATGAAGGATGTCGAACTCTCTGTACTCGCACCGCGGGCGAAACCCAAACCTCGACACCAACAGCTGATGAACTGGTGAGTTCATCTTTCTGAGCACAACCAATATCTGTAACGCCAACGTCCTTCTAGCCCCCAAGACCCGAAGAAACCCATTACAGTTAATCATCTGTAATTCAATACTGAAACACAGTCGTGTTGTTTAAAAACGGAGAGGAGACTTCTTTCGCTCGCAGTTGAACCTCGGGGTCATAAACAACGTTAACCGCCGACAGACCAAAATACCACTGGGCCCCGGAGGACACGCCGGCCCCTTAAAAAACAAATGTGACCTTTAGCCTTCGTCTGCAACCCAGGATCATATGACTGACACAGTTAAAGGACATTGCATGTTTTTATATCTGTTATTTACTGCCACCGCATGCACATAGCCACCAACATCGGTGTTTTTTCTTCTTTCTAATGATTTGTTTCTGAATTTTTTTTCACTTTAAACATTAAATTCATCCTCAGATCAGCTGTACAATTCCTTTCGTGAAGAGTGATAGTTGACTAGGACGCACTGCATGTTTGTCAACCACAACTTATTGAAAACAGCTGTTCATAATCTCATCTGCTGCTGCGTTCGGGGTAGATTTGGTTTAATGATGAAAAATGTCTCTGTGAAGTTGTGGTTGATTATTTAAATTGTTCAATTTATGAATTATATCCCGACTGAAACAGCGTTATATTCTTTTCTGCACTGGAAAAACGTCATAATGATGGTGGCAAGATTGGCAAACTATGCCATCGGTCAAATATTGTGTTGCGAGTAGAGGTCAAATCCTCTTTGATCGGCGGCAGCCATCTTGGCGCTTCTTACCTTGTCATGGTATAAACCCCGCCCATTATCAGATAAACGGCTGTGATTGGGGCGGCAAGATTTCAGTATTTATTAAAAGTGACCTTCTTTGAGGGGGGGGCTCGTGTTCCATTCACCAACATGAAGGAGGCGGGGTTTATGATCTACACTGCAGCCGGCCACCAGGGGGCGAACCAGACGATTGTGGGCGTCACTCTTGGTGTGATCCGTCACTGTCCTCCATCTTTTAGTCACAGTCCACTGAACGGCTCATACCTTAATCGATGCCCATGAGTAAATTTTTAGGACAGTCCAAATCACCCTGGCTGATACCGACATTTCTGCCAACACGCTTTGTTTGTGAGATGATTAATTAGCAATTAAACTCGCTGTATATCGGCAATATTTATGTCAGAGCGCCGAGCCGCGTGAATACATTTTAGAGTCGATGACTTCTGCGGAATCTTTGTAAGGCCTCATGTGCATGGAGAAGCCTAACAATCCTTTTACTGTAATGTATGCGGTGCATATTATCGGTGCATAATTTCGTCAGCCTGACTCTGTACTGTGACGACGGCGTTTATCTTTGGGTCCAGATAATTTTTGTCCGTCCTCCTGTCAATCTCTTTGTGCATCTGTCACCCATCCATCCATCCATCCATCCATCCATCCATCCATCGACCCCTCTTAACTCGTGACTGACGGCGGGTTTCTCACATTTCTCGACGTTCAGTTTTCACAAGTCTACTGCTGCCAGTCCCACACTCGTTCTATTTCTACATCCTACATCAGCCGTCCTGCTCCATTTTCCATTTCATCATGTTCTCTCTTTCTCTCTTCTTTTCTCCCATCTCCTTTGTCATCGCTGCCCTTTGTTCTCTGTTCCCTATCTGCGTATGCTCGTCTCTCGCCCTCGTCGTGCCACCTGCCACTCAAATGCCGTACAGGTGGGTTGCCATGACAACACGCATGTGTGATCAAATATTAAAAAGACCCCACTTCCTTTTCCCATGCACATTATTTATTTAAGCATGTATTTATATGATGGGAAAAGCAGAAGGGGCCCGTTTCCATACGTGAGGCCCTTCATTCTTCCGGCTCCGACGCCGGTGGGTCGCAGGAAGGCGTTCAGACTTTATTTATTTGTTTTTATTCTTTATTTGTTTGTGCGACGTTTCAGAAGCTCACTCTGAAATCATTTTTATTCATGGCCTCATTGCTGTTTTTTGTCTCTCTCAGGGGTTTAGCAGTGACGTAACAAGTACGGAAAACGGGATTGGAATTAAATCTTGTGGTTCATGAGAGGCGTCATCGAACCACTGGCTCGACATATTCAGATGAGCATGTTCTAAAAATAATAATTAAAAAGTTTCCCTGGAGTTTCCTGATGCGGCCAAACATCCCGACATGCTCAGATGGCTGCAGTGAACACCTCAGCTATTTATTTTTTTTCTTAAACACACTATTGTGTCCGCGTCCCATTTTTCGAATTCATTAGCAATGAAAGGTCCCGATATTCCACAGCGACACAAAACGCTGCTGTAAGAGAAATCCAACGGCCCTCGGGCAGATTGTAAATGAACCAGTCAAGTTATTGTTATTAGGGTTGTTGTTTTTTTTCCAACTTTTGAAACGACGCCTGGTCTCTTGCTAATTAAGCAATTTGTTATAATTCACCAGGCGCGGCTGCTTTCCTTTGCTTCCATTGTACATATCGTCACTTCATTCCACGATGTATACAGTATTATATTCAACAATATACGACTCTAATTAAATCCCCAGCTGCTCGACTGGGCCACAGGATGAGAACCAGGTCTGTTCTGGGCAACTGACAAAACACTGAAGTGTCATTTAATGAATGTGAAGCAAGGGCTTTGGGCTGCTTCCTTCAAAATGGCATGCACGCAAACTTTTATAACTTTGATGACTTTGATAAATGATGCTCCGTCCCTCTCAACCTATGTCTTTTACCACAGTGATTAGGATGGGAGGATGGCACATCGCATATCTTTTCTCTAAATGTTAATCAGGAGAGGAAGCGTCTGTGCTCTGCACTTCTGCGTGTGCATCTTCAATCAATCTCCACATGTGTTATATCTTTCTGGTTCAATGACATATTCATGAGCTGTAAAAGCTGCTCTGCAACCTTCGGCCTCTTCTCCGTCCCTGCATCCCTTCTCTCTCTCTCTCTCTCTCTCTCTCCGTCCGCCATCAACCGGCTTCCCGTCAACCAACCCCCTTCACTTCTTTCTCTCTTTCACTCTTTCACTCTTTCACCAGTCGGTCGAGTGTTGTCGCTGCTGAGCGCCGGGCGTCGAGCGAGGCTTGGAGGGGTCGGCACGCGCCCGGGTGACTTTTTTTGGAAAGGAATGAGAAGGAAGCAGAGTTTTTATTTTAAAAAAAACGGTATGATTTCAAAGCTCTTCCAGCCGATCCACTTTCCCTCTCCCTCTTGCACGCGTGCACAAACACACGCTCATGAAAAGGCCGAGAGAGGGCGAAGTGTCGGATCAAACAGACTCATTTGGCCTCGGAAAGAGAAAGAGTCTTCTTATCTTAAAACAGCCATTTAGTGTCAATTAATCCTTTTGACTGAAACCTCCCCCTACAGCATATTCTCTTTGCTTGTTAAGGCTTTCATGCTTAAAGTGCTCACGCTACCTCAAATAGCCACGCCACGGAAAAATGCCAACATCTGATTAGGGCCCGCGCCGCTTTTATTTCTCTCTCTCTGTGTAGCGATCTGGTACACACATGCGACACCAGGGAGGTAATTCAGCTTTGATGCTTAAAGGACTTGTACCATCCGTGATAACTGTCCATGTTACTCCTTTTCGGCTTTGAGCGGTCGAGCGCCGAGGCTCCGAGATGGCGACACATTTAAAATACGCAGGATTAAATTTCCTCGACTTTTGCTAGACCCTCGTCAAATGGGTTCTCTCTGGTTTCCATGCTACAATTATTTACCTTTGTACTGAAAAGAAAACCCCACTCAGAGTGTTTCCCTTTTGTAATTTCTCTTTGTTTCTATAATTGCCCTTCCAGCCTTTCTTAAGTCGCTGAGCTTTCATGCCGCGATGGCCGACCGCTGGACGACTGTTGCGCTCGGGATGAAACCAAAATAGCCCCGCGCTCAAGTATTTCTTTTGGCGTTCGGCCTTTTCAAACGTAACACAGCTTGCACTCACATACAAATAGCAATGCTTTGTGCTTCACGGTGCAACGAACAGAATCTGCGGGGCCCAACATAAATTTCGAGCGAGGTGCCGTTGTCTGAGGCGCTGCGTCGCAGTGGAAACCTTCCTGTGTCTCGTTCAAAGCCCGGTTTCTGCCTCTTGCATGTGTAGCGACGTCATCAAGAGGAACTCCTACAGAAAAAGAAAAGTCTTCCTCGACTCTTTCTCCCTCTCGCATGCACACAGTCACAAACAGCGACTCCTCACATTCCCTCAGTCTCCGGTTAATGTGAAGTGACAGTCCAATGATTTCTGAGCGTTCCCATGCTTCCAGAGTCTAGTGCGAGTTCAGCCGAAGACTCACCGGCTGCAGCTCCGTGCGTCAGTCAGACGGAACACAAACACAGACTGTCTGCGTCTGTCCAGCTGAACACCAGCCGCGGCTGTGTTGACGTTGCGCAGCAGAAACTAATTCATCTTTGAACTAGTCAAGAAAGAAAAAAAGAAAAAGTCAATGTCTTTCACACAACCGCTCACACAAAAACAAGAAATTAGAAGAAGTTAAATCTTGACCTCCCCCCACATCAATCTTAAAGACCCCCTCCAGTCACGTTTTTAAGTACATAAAAATAATCTGCAATCCCTAATATTTTGTTTAACATTGTTTACCCCAAAATGAGTTGGTTTTTATAAAACGTCTCTCTCTCCCTCATTGAGGAATTGTGAGACTATGAATATTCATGATATGCAAATAACACATGCCCCGCCCACCACAGCTGCTCGCGCTAGGTTGACCGGTGGAAGAATGTGCGCAACAAAGAGACGGCCAGCAGCAACATCTTCGGCGAGATTCAGCCATGAAACTTCACGAGCTGCTAATGCTAACGCTTACTGTCTGCTGACACACCTGCCGTCCTCTCGTGGATGCTAAATGCTAACGCTAACTGTCTGCTGACACACTTGCAGTCCTCTCCTGGATGTTTACCGCTAATGCTAACGCTATCTGTCTGCTGACACACCTGCCGTCTTCTCGTGGATGTTAACCGCTAATGCTAACGCTAACTCTCTGCTGGCACACCTGCCGTCCTCTCGTGGATGCTAACCGCTAATGCTAACACTAACTGTCTGCTGGCACACCTGCCGTCCTCTCGTGGATGCGCTACCTCTGCTGCACTGGACATTTCCGGTTTCTTTGTCTCACAATTTGCATATTCGACAGCCATTTGTTTTTCTGTATTTGTGACGTACCGAATCTAGCTTGCCCAGGATTCGTTTGAATTTCAAATTGCATAGTGAAATTTGAAATTCTGTGAAACAGAAACCTCCTACTCCAGGAGAGGAAGGTGAAAACACCTCTATAGTGACAACATGTGCTCAGACACAAGTCTGTATATTTGATGTCTGACATATTAGAAGACAGAAACAGAAGAAAATCACTTTTTTCAATTTAGAAAATGTGCAAAAGGTCAGGTGAGGATAATGTGTGGCGATGAGCGGGCAGAACAATCTGCATACTTCCATCTTGGACCTTTTAATTATAGCGCCACAATTGGTAACACTTAATATTCTCAAACCAACAGAGGACTGTCCTGAGATGCCCTCCTCCTCCGTGCTTCGTCAAAAAGAAAGCGCCTTATCCCTCGTGTTAGATATGATATATTTGACAGACAGACGGTTAAAAGGCAGCTGAAAATCTCTGGTCCTCCTTCCAGAATTCATTATATCGCAGACACACACAAGAAAATGATGTATGGCCACTGCACACGCGTCTTAACCCCCTGCCAGAACCAGGTTGAGGTGTGCAACAGGGGGAATCAGGGCGCGGACGCATCGCTCTTCCTGTCTCAGTCGTCAGGGTCAGTTCTCTCCGCTGCTTTGATTCAAAAGAGGGGAAATGACTTTTGTGGGGAATGTGTAATGGTGTTTTTAAAAAAGAAGAAGAAAAGAACTCTAAATGCTGACTTGGTTAAATAATGAGTCTGTCAGACGCGATGGCTTCACTACAATAAGGGGAATTCTAATAGAAAAAGGTTGCGTTTCGTTTTCCCGTTGATTGGAAATTGCCTCGGCTCTATTACCACGAGCAAAACAAAAAACAACATTTGCACATAAGTGGATCAAATGTGCATCCAGAATAAAGCAGAGCGAAAGCCATTTTTGTCCTAATAGAAATATATATATGATATATGATAAACGTGATAGAATAAGATTTGCTTGGAACGCAACCGACGCTCTCTCCCACGTTGGTTTGATTCCCTCGCTACTTTTTCCCACGAGCGTCGGGTTCAGGGACGCGCTGCGGTGTCGAGTGTGTGCAGTTGGAGTTTTAGCAACGGGGGCTGTGTGGGATCTGAGTTAGTGGTTTTGACAACGGCATATATTCCTCGGGGGCTGATTTGCTCTACACATAATGGCAGTAACACACGATCTGTCTGCACTCCATCTCCCTGCCGTCGGTTTCTGCCTCCGCGCATCCCTAAAGGACGGCCCGATGTCACGTCAACTAGTCGAGGTCAGTTTGTGATTCTTCAACTCCTGCACGCACAAAGCAAACAGAGCGGCCTCCCACCGGCGGGACCTCTAGTTTAACTCAGCCGCGAAAGACCCGTGACCCACACCAGGGTCCCGATCCATACAGGGTTTTTTTTCGGAAAAATGCCAACGAGCAGGGCGTGTGCAGCAGAAACCCTAAATAGCGCCTCCGACTCTGGGAGCCGGTTCTAACGAAAACATTCCCTCGCCGCGTTGTGACCCAACAGAAACAAGACTCGCATCTCGTTTTAGGTCCGTCGGCGGTGTTTTCACAAAGCGCTGGTCCAAGAGACGGAATACCGGGGGTCATGGGAAGATTCAAAACTGGCCTCACGAAAAATGATCCTCCAGAAAGCTGATGTCAAACCTGGCTTGGCTGCGCTATGTCGCAAGAAGGTCGACGGAGATCCGTACAGCAGCATGTGTTATTTACTGTAGTTGTTCTGTTTTGCTGTTGTGCTGCGCATGAACAAAGTCAGACGTGTCAAAACGGCCATATTCCATTTTTGACTGAGTGAGCGGGGCCGGTTTGGAGCCGGTGCCTGATCTCCGACCAGCAATGTGTGTTCGGACGGCCAAAGAACAGGCTCCTCTCGCACCTTGAAAACACACTGGTTGGAGAGTGGCACCAACTGGTTGAAAGAAACCGCCTGCATGTGCAGCGATGTAATGACGAGGCTCCGGCCCGCCGTAAAAGTAAACTGATAGTTGAACTGACTCCAAAGACATTAGGCAGTTTCCCTGCTTTGCTATTCACTCGGTCTTCTTCACTCCGTCTTTCCTCCTCTGCCCCTGTCCATTACTCTACTCTCCATATGCCTCCATTTTCCGCAATCCTACATCTGTTCCTCCTCCTCCTCCTCCTCCTCCTCTTCCTCAGACCGACAGAATGTATCACTTCAGACACAACGATTCCTTATTGTTCCTTCACAAGTCACAGTCGACAGCCTCCTCTGCTTCCTCTTCAAGGACTCCCGAACTTCACTTTTCCCCTTTAACTCTTTTCCTCCCCGTCTCCGACTTCTCCCTTTAGTGCCCACCGTCACCCCCCCGCCCCCCGCCCCCCCCGCCCGGGGACCTTGGACAGTGATGCCGGGTGTATTTGAGAAGGAAGCCGAGGATTTACCACAGGGCTTCAATCTTGGTCTTCTGCAGGGCGGCACCACGTGAACACACGCACCGCGCTGCCAAACCAGGCTTCATGACGGCGTAACGTGTCCAGAGGAGGCGGGAGTGGAGGAGGGTGTGAGGGGAGGGGGGGGGGGGGGGGGAGGAGAGAGGGAGTGTCAGCGTTGTGAAAAAAAGGAAATACCAGTTGGTTCAAGCCCCTTTATGGTCGCAATCTGTGCATTTTCACTTTGCCTTCAGCGTTTTTGTGCACAAAGTAAAGCAGAGAAAGGATGGGGGGGGGGGGGGGGGGA
The DNA here is from genome assembly GCF_022379125.1 of Scophthalmus maximus. Lineage (NCBI taxonomy): Eukaryota > Metazoa > Chordata > Actinopteri > Pleuronectiformes > Scophthalmidae > Scophthalmus > Scophthalmus maximus. The sequence goes on along the minus strand of NC_061524.1, from coordinate 2,905,793 downwards.
TCAGAGAATTGGGGGGGGGCGTGGGAAGGTTAAAAGAAGGTGAAAGAGGGAAGAACAGAAAAAAAACAGAGGGAGGGAAAAGAAAAAGTTTCCCGTTTCCTTCAACCTCCGGCTGAGTCGAGCCTAAAACAACAAGACGCAGCCACGTCGACACCGCGGCCCTCTGCAGTGTGTGTGTGTGTGTGTGTGTGTGTGTGTGTGTCTGAGGGCAGCGGATTGCATGTTTGCGTGAGTTTTAATGAGTGTGTAGTCGTGTGTCTGCTGTTGACTCTCTCGCTGTGTGCAAGTGTTTTTTAGTGTGTCGGTGTGTGTGTGTGTGTGTGTGTGTGTGTGTGTGTGGGTACATGAGAGATCGCTTATTAATGTTGCGTGGCAGGTGTGCAGTGAAACGCCCCCCCCGTCTCTGTGCGAATAGAGCTGCTATATTTACAGTGAGCACTGTGACGGCGCGTGTGTTTCCTTTGTGTCCACGCGCTTTGCGCAGCTTGTGTGACGACGTGTGTTCCCACTAACTAGTATGCATTTCGTAAATTCATGCGGCACATGTAAATACACACAGTGAGTGTGTTTCCTGGACACTACAGAAGAACATGGAGATGTGAACTCAGAGATGAGAGAACACACACACACACACACACACACACACACACACACACACACACACACACACACACACACACACACACACACACACACACACACAGAAAGTCATCTCTTCTTCTGCACACAGGAATACATCTAATTTAGCTGAAGCTCCGTCTCAGGGCTTCTCATCCGCCTCCCTCTTCATCCTCCTCTTCCCTCGGTGTGGACACCTGACAATCTAATCAGACATGAAGGGGTGGATTAATGCAGATTTCTCTCTGATTGATGTGGGAGTGCACATCTCCGCTGACACAGACACTCGCATGATCTTCAGATGGAATCTTCCTGGTGTTACACAACAGTCTTTTTTTTCTAATATGATAAGATAAGGGTGTAAATCGGTGGTTCCCAGACTCTCAACCATTCATCACGTACTGTATCTCGTTTTAGTTTGACTAAAAGTGATCCCCCGTCCCAACAGGATACTTTCATTTGCCTAAGTTTTAGAGAGTTTAAGTAGTAATCACAGAAATATCTGAAAGACATATTACTATGTGCAGCAGAGATGTCTGTCATCTTCTTATATCTATCCTTTGAGCCTTTAAATCTTTGGTACTCCTCCTTGGATTATACTTTACAGTTGGAGTGGCCCCAACACACACATCATACGCATCAAGATATTGATATAGGATTGGCCCGTTCAGTGTGTGTGTCTCCGTCCGCCTTCAGGGTGATGGAACAAATCCCTCGTGGATCTCTGTATCTTTACATGTAATAGTATCTATTTGATTTTGTCCTTTGGAAATGAAGCGTGAAATATGAAGCACAATGTGCCTCTTTAAAATGAAATCCTCTTTTCTCCCGGTTGACGGAGCGGCTTGGCGATTCACAGAGTCACCTGACATCAGTCACGTTCTGTGTCCGCGTCCCCGTCGCCGTGTCCTCCTCCCGTGTGGACTTTATATGTTCTCTTAGAGAAGGGGCCCACAGCTGCGGATGCATTAGTCTGTGTGCAGAGGTGTGGACGTTCTGGAGCCCGCCACTGTCTGTCCACGAACAAGGTGAAGAGGAACGGAACTGGATGAACAGGTGGAAGGATGGCGTGGACCGAAACTATTTTGAGATGCACAATAAACCTTCTTTGGATGCTTGTGTTGATCCAAAGAGGATTTTCAGAGCAAAAAAAGTACTTTGGGGGTTGCAGTTGTACGGGAATAACAAAAAGAGACTTGCCACTTGATCTAACTGAGCATAATCATCTTTCTCTACTTCCTCCCCCCACCCGTCGTAACAATACTGGCATAAATGACACAGCCAGGTCTGCTCCCTCTGTTCCGTTTCTTCCTCTCTCCATCTCTTTCTTAATAATTCAGCATATCAACTCATATTGCACCACTGGTAAAAAAAAAAAGAAAAGGATAAAACAACAACCAGAAAAACTGCTAAACTGCCTGTGTGAATGTTCCATCCAGTCTTCCACAGCCCACTGTCCGACCATCTGTGTAAAAACAGGTCTTCAGCAGACCATCACAAAGCTGAGGTTTGGAGTCGGAATACAGAAGAAGAAAGTCCTCGGGCTGATTATCAAACAGACGTGAATCCTTCATTCTCTGCAGGCGCGTGAAGCGACTGCATGAGACAAAGGAGAAGAAGCTTTGACTGGAGATAGAGGTTAAAAAATGAACTCTAATAATTCACCACATAAGTGTCTTTTGTATTTTTCGATTTCCACTCCTGATACGTGATCAATATTGTGCAGACACAGATAGAGGTTTAACTAAACCAAACTGGTCAAGAGTGAACTTTATGTCCTCTATCTGTATTTGTACAGAGTTGGTAAAATGTAAGATGTGAGTGGCGAATGTCAGGATGGGATTTATGGATTTTCTCTGGAAAAAAAAACAACTGAAGTGGCAATGAACACTGTGAAATGGGGTCAGTCTGTAACGTAAGTACTTGGCTGTGCACATACATTCATTCACTAACTCCACAGAGTGGAATTTGCGTCGTAAAGTGACTCTTTATGTATGTTTGAGGCAAAATCATACATGATTAATAGACTCACGCTCTCCATTTAGAAATATGCATTTTTCCTTGGCGTCAAATCCAATAAACCCCCGATCTCGTCCACATGGTCCATTCCAACCGCAATGATATTGCGTTACAAATGAAATTGCTCAAACTTCTTTGTGTGTGTGTGTGTGTGTTTGTCCCTGTGTCTGTCCATGCCAATCTCCATCTGCCTCCTTCTGTCTTTACACACAGAATTTGAATTCTCTAGCTGCGTGAGCTCGGGGTCAGCGGGATTTAGTTACAGCCAACTCATTCTGCATCGTGCCATGACTTCCCACAGATGTTGTTTCTTTGTGCTTCACTGTCAAGTCTCCATGCTTCCCCTGTGACCGGGCTTCCCTCCCTCTCTCCATCCAACCATCGTCTACTGCTTTATCCATTTAAGGGTCGCGGGGGGCTGGAGCCAATCCCAGCTGACGTTGGGCGAGAGGCGGGGTTCACCCTGGACAGGTCGCCAGCCTATCACAGGGCCACATACAGAGACAAACAACCATTCACTCTCACATTCACACCTACGGTCAATTTAGAGTCTCCAATGAACCTGACCCCATTCTGCATGTCTCTGGACTGTGGGAGGAAGCCGGAGAACCCGGAGAGAACCCACGCACACACGGGGAGAACATGCAAACTCCACACAGAAAGGCCCTGGTCGGTTTGAGCCGGGACTCGAACCCAGAACCTTCTTGAGGCGACAGTGCTAACCACTACGCGACACTGTGCAGCCGCCCTCCCCCTCCCCACGAGAGTAATTCGCCTTTCATTTACAATCCGTCCGACAGCCTGTCGCTCCGCCCGCTCTCTGGCTGTTTGCATGCGGGAAAGGTCAGGACCAACTGAGCAGAATTCCGCCCCTGGAGATCGCCGGTGAGACTGGTAAAAAGGTGAGCGAGGGAGAGGAGAGAGCCGCTTGTCTCGGAGAAAAGAGAAGCTCCAGAATTTCCAATATGTCACCTTTTGAGCTATCGATTGTGAGCTCAGACTGTTTACACTTTGGATCTCGGTTACTTACCCTATATTGACCCTTTTCTTCTCCGCGCATTCTACACGACAAGAACACCAACTAGCGTGTTTCGAATGAGCCCGAAGCTCAAAACTGAAATGTTAAATTCCTTTTGAAGCTGCAATTCGGAAGGATTTTGTTCATGACTGTTGCGGTATCGGCGATTCTCAACATTAGGGCCATTATTAACGTAAACCTTGTGGCTTTTTGACGCCAAAGCAGAATTTTTACTTGCAAGTCCCTTTCGTCTATGTTTTGCATTTCATGTCATCTTTTCTTCAAGCAACTCTCTTGATAATAATTTGATATGATCTATGAGTAAGAAGCTTGACACATCCAGATATTCATGCACAGAAAATCTCTTTCTTTGTCACAGTACATGAAATGCAATATAGACCAGCTGCGTGATTCGACTCTACGATGGAATAAACTGGAAACTAAAAGGCCGACTCAGCCTCCGGGGCCAGACCTGACAACAGCGCCTACAGTATATTTGAATCCGAGCGACAAAGATCGACATCATTATTTTAACGAGTGACCCGGCCAGGCTCAATAATTCACGAGACAATGTACAAAAAGGGACAAGTGGAAGGTGGGAAAGGTGGAAACCTATTGTGATTTTAAGATGCTGTCACCAGCTGCGGGGCGGAGGGGGAGGACCGCGGGTGGAGGTTGGATGTTGGAGTAATGCAGCAGAGCAATCCGCAGAATCTGCGAACACTCTCTCCGGAAAATAATTCACCACCTGTGGTTTTTACAATAAGTAGTCATGCGGTATGGTTTTTATTGCGCGTGCAGACACACACTAAACGTGTCAGAAATTCACACTTAAGGTAATGTAACACATTTCTTAGGGGTAGCCTATTTACGTTCAGATTTGGCTCTCCGTTCATTTCGCCCTTGGACGTGGTTTAACAGCTAAACTCCACTGAGAAAAGTTGGACGAGTAGCAGATCCTGTCGACGGTTTTCTCAAGTTTGTTAAGCAGTATTAGGAAGTACATTCTAATAAACTACCGTCTGGTAATGATATATTTTTAAAAATGTTTATTTATAATGAAACAAAGGAAAGAAACGCGAGCCTATAACACCAGCTAATACGATACCTAAGTTATTTAGGTACATTTAGCCAACTGGCTAAACCTTGTCGGCTATGACAATAGCATGCTTGCTAGGGTCAATCGTAACAAGTCAATACGACTTCACGCCATTGCCTCAAATATTATTTTATTGAATTAGTGAAAACAAGGATCCTCTCGGGACCTTTGTGTCCATGTTGTACCAACGCTAACGTGTAAGCTCGTGGTACATGGCTCCGTGTTAGGATTTTTATTGGTCTGCCTATTCTATTATGTCTCTACACCAGCGCGTCTCTTCAATCATGATCATGTATCCAAGTGAAATGGCGTCCTGGTTGGATTTATTTGGTTCCAGAAAATGGCTAAAAGGATGTTCAGTCAGACTCGATTGCGTTTCAGGCAACATTTAGCTCACCAGATAGAAAACAATTTCCAGATGATTAGCACGCATTCAATAAGTCGCGCAGGAGCCGCAGGCCACAGAACTGTGACGAGTGACGAGTCTTGGATTCGACCCCTTTCTCACAGTCCTCGGTGGGGTGATCCATTCAGTTGGGTCGTGGGAAGGTTCTTGTGGTTTCTCATCGTATTATTTCATACTGATACACTGCCAACAAGTCAAGACAAAACCAAACACTCATGAACACAAAAAAACCCCCCTTCTTTTTCAACTAGTTTCAGCTGTGTACTTTTTTTATTCCTTTCTCTTTTTCGGGCAGCGTACACAATATAATGTGGAGCATAACAAAAAAACGAGAACACTCTCGAGAGTGCACGTTAATCTCCCTCATCAGACATGAATATTTTAACCGCGGTGGACGCTCTGTCCTTTTTTCAGTTTTACTTTGTGCCGCCACGGAACCGGATCATTATGTTGTCTGACGGATAAAAAAGCTAATATGCTGCTATTAGTGTGATGTACGTCTTCTTCTGCCTCTTCATTTAGTCTTTATAAAGTCCAGATTTGGATCTGGCAACCGGCCTTGCGAAGGTGGGCCCTGCCAGCTGGATGCGGTGTTGACACATTGATTGGTTTTGTTGCAGACTTTGCAGCATCTGCGATCTCAGCCTGTTGAAACTGAGCGCGAGTGGTTGTTCATTGTTTTTCTCGGAGGCTGACTCCGTCCATTCTCTACACGTTCCAACGTGCTGGATTACAGTCGCAGGCTGCATGAAGCAAGATGTAAATTGGGCAGCACTTGATCCTATTATTTTCTTAAGTTCTTAACTATTTTCTTTCCCTCCGTCTGTCTTGGCTCAGACGTCTAAGTCGTCCGTGGGATATTCTAACATTGGACGGATGATGTTATACTCCTTCCAAATTTCAGACTTAGTGAAGAAACACAAGAAGCAAACAGGGCTTTGTGAGAAGATATTACTAAATGATCAACCAAAGAAAATTTGAATTATCTTGAACAAAATTTCCAAAGAATATATGAGCATGTTTCGGACACAGAGATAATGGGTAATCCGTTCTGCCCCTGTTCGGATGTTGTTTTATTTATTTCCCTCGCCCAGTGCCCGTTGACGGCGACCATTCTGGGGCATAAAGAAATTGATATATGACAACGATTTCCACAACAACCTGACAGGAATGCCACGACTTAAGCAGTGGGGCATGAAATTACCTACTTTATCATATCCCAGTGGATAATTGTTTTTTTTTTGTTCCCTCTGCATTTGCAGAAAAAAGCCACAGTGTTGCTGTGAATCTGAGTGTAGAAGCGGCTGCGGCTGCGGCATTTCCTTTTTCTTCTTCTTTATTATCATTTAAAATTCTGTGTCTCCTCTCTGGCACACTATCTTAATCTTTCTTAGTTTATTATTTCATTTGTTAGCAGCTGCAGACGGAGACGCGGGCCTCTGCGTTCATGTGGCGTCCATGTTGGGGTGTGTGTGTCTGGCGGTGTGCGACACACACACACACACACACACACATGGTAGAACTTGTATTTAAACAGCAGCAGAGGAAGGAACACCTGCTCTGGCTGGAAGCCTGCAGACACATAATGTTTTTTTACCGCGCTGCAGGATTTACTCGAGACGGGGCCCCAATTATCACATGCGCAGACGTCGGCCTGTTTTAGCATGTGCACCTGTCTGTCTGCATGAAGAGCTACGCTGCGAACACATGTAAGACTACAGCATATTGGCTTCTTTCCTCTCTTTATAGGCGTCGTGGTTTTTTCTCTTGACAAAAACAATGCAAACAACGCATAGAAAACGTGTGCGCTTTTTTTGTCTTCATGGTACAGTATGATGGGAAAAATGAGATGTACATGTTTTGCTTCTCTACTTCAGTAGTAGTGGAATTTGTCTAAAATACAAGCGCATCATATTTGTGCTCAGTGTGTAAATCCTGAAAAAACTTGCTCATAAATTTTTGGGGCAAATGGCTGAGTTATATCTGTCAAAAGATCAAGAGTGTCAAACAATCATAAATTAAACGGAACATTGCCCTGTTGTTGTTGATGTTGTTGTTGTTGTTGTTGTTGTTATTTGACGACCAGGACGTAACCTGTATCTGATTCTCCAGTTTCGATATCTGCATTACATCCCTGTCTGGACAGACTTCACATACAGCTTTGGTTAGCATTTGGTGTTGTTGTAACCAAAGTCTTCTAATCATACATTTATTTATTATTTAGAAGCAGCCTTGATGCAAGTTAGCAATAAATTTGTCCTTATACATTATCACAAACTATGCCCTCCCTCAAAACTAGGTCAATTTGCCCTTTGGTTTGTGTTTTTTAAATGCCATGCAATGTAACTGTAAAAAACTGTATTCTTCATACCCAATGTATCTGTATCCTCTGCAAATAGTTGGATTTTTCAACCCGAGTACAGTTGGTGTCAATCCAATCTGATTAGAGACCGTCCCTTGTCACCGTGGCAGCTATTCCCACGATGACCGGGCTTCAGAAGACGGGGGGAGTCAAAGGCCATTTGGATGCGGTGACCTTAGCAACCTTGTCGAAATACAGCAATTAATGTGTAATTGGCAGAGGCACCCAGCAATCATTACGTCAGTCAATACGGGGATCAATAGTCGGATTGAATGGAACTCTGTATTGTTTACGTTCAGATTAAAAAGCCATTAGCGGCTGTCAAACCCCGCACAGTTCACCCGCAGCCGCTGTCAACCAAGTGCATGCTGGGTAAAAAGCTCACCGGATCGAGGAAATCACACCAATCCTGAACGCGGCAAAGCTGATGTCAGTGTAACCGGGTCGCACCCACCCCGACGCCGGCAATGTGAATGTCTTGTTTGTCAGAGAACTGATTGGGGCCTGTGCTCACGCGGTTCAAAGACACGGAGGTGAGATGAAAAGGGGGAACTACGCTCCTCATTTGCCTGTGTGTTTGTTTGCCCTCATTTGTGGGCCGCGTGTTTCCATAACTCGCATCTTTACCCCACGTCTTGTCCCCATCGCGACGGAGGGATGTCGCACCGCGTCGAGTTCCGCCTCTAATTTGTCCCCGCTCTCCGTAGCCCTGGTTTGTGCTGTGGCTCGTGCACTGTACACATCTACAGTGGAACAAACGAGGCCCGCGTGGCGTGTATGGCGTTACACGAGGCTGGTAATGAATACATTCTCTCTTATAGTTATTTTTTGCCCGGAGCTGGAGTTTTGATGTGTGTATGGAGTTACACGGCGGCTGGTAATAAATAGACTTTGGAGATAAGACAACTGAAACATCTCCTCTCCTCCTCTCCCCTCTGCAGTGATGGAGATGGAGCGAGGAACAGAGTAAAGTGATTAGGTTTTTTATTATTTTTCTCCAGACTCTGGGCTTCTGCCTGATTAAATTAAAGCGTGTAGCGGCTTGTCTGAACACAGGAGGGGTCAGGAGGAGACAGAGCAGAATGGCTCCGGGGGAAATGGAGGCAGGATGAATGCAATACGACGGATAATATGGTTTTGTGACGAGTAGGTGAACAAACGGAGATAAGAATTATTGTTCCTTGAGTGCGGTGAGATAGATAAGGCTAATATGTACCGAGGAGAAAATAATGCAGGGTAACCAACAGTACAGACAATAATCATTTCATATATTTTTCACTTGGTGTACCATTAGTTTTCAACACTATTTGACGAATTTTACATTGAAATTGTTTTTTGGGAAAATGGAATCAGAACTGGAAAAAGGTGGAACGTGCAAAACATGTCATTATTCCTTTTTTCAGTGTTTGTATTCCGTTAATTAATTGCAGACGAGTGGAGCTTCAAAAGGAAAAAATAAATAAATACGATGTTTACGATGATAATTAATTGAAGAGGAGATCATTGCCGAGACGTAGAGGAAGGAAACAGACATGGATTCATAGTTAATTTTTAACCCTGGTTGCGAGCTGTGAATCTGCAATTACATGTTTTTTTTAAAAGAAACAAAAATCATTTGTTATGTTGCATCTGCCGATAATCATTGGAATCAAATTGATCCGTTGTTCCTTATTTTCATTTTCCACAACACCTGCAGGTGTTTGAGCGTCACGCCTCTGAAATAGGATTCGCTTCGAGTTGGAGTTGTTTAAAGTTCACCATTTCAAAAAGAAAAATCATTTCTTTAAAAATGACTCTAGCTGGGAGCAGACGCGCTCTGCATTGTAGCGGTTCATCGGCTCCCACTCCAACTCGGGTCAATGATGTAGTCTGCAGCAGGAGCGAGCTTATTAAGACACTAGGCTTACGTCTTGGTGGGGACCTTATCGAGGTGAGGCTATTCGCTCACACGGGGACTTGTGGCTCCATTAAATATACCACCAGTCGAATCATGTGGGAGTTTAACCCCAGTAAATGTCATCCTGCACCCAGAGACGCAGGCTGATTAAAACACAGTACCAATATCCTGTGACCGGCTTTAATCGTCTTAATGAACAGTGTGGGAAAATATGAGGAAATAAGATTTCTAGTTTCCCTTTACTCACTCAAACAGACGGATGGCATCGTCATCAAATGCCATAGATCAATTTTGGAAGGGAGAAAAAGAAAGACAAATTTCCTGGAATTCTGTGTCAAGTGTTGCCCGATGATCATGTTGTAATAATAAAACATAATTTCCAAACAGTCAATCTCTCATTTTGGAAATGAAACCCCTCGGAGGTACATTGCAGAATATGACTCTGTATTAACTAAATTGAGCAAACGCTTAAATTACACACTTACAAGCGAGCAGAAACCCAGCAGTGCAATCGACAACTCCCCAGAACAACAAACCGTTGTATTAAACTGAGCAACTCACAGCCTGAATTACAATGAATGTGATTAAAAAAACAAAAACAAGAATAAGAATATCAGCAATGCGGCAGCTTGGAAAAGTCTGAGCAACAGAGGCATTTCTAATGTTTTAATCGGATGTTTCACTAGATATTTTCCCCAATATAAAACAAGTCCTCTGATATTTGTTGATCATTGTTTATAACATTAGACATGAAAAGTCATTAGTAAAGGAGACGAAAGAAAGTCAGAGAGGAGCTGAGACGCAGAGCGATGGAGCGTCTCCTGTGATAATGGTGGGTTGATGTGACGGAGGCCTCCGGGCGCGTGTTTACAAGTGCAGCGTGGTTCTCCAGTGTTTACTCCTTGTCTCATCTTGGGTGGTACCAAAAGAACTGGAGCCGCTCGGCATCACCAGAAGAAGAAAAAAAACACAACCCCCCCCCCCCCCCCCCCCCCCAGCAGCTGTCTGTTCTCGTCCGAGTTCATTCATCCATTATCTACACCGCCTTATCTTTGAGGGTCCCGGCGGGGGGGACGGAGACACTCCCAGCTGACGTTGGGAGAAAGAGGGGCGGGACTCACCCGAGACACGCTGCCAGACATTAAACCTACAGTTGCTGAAGAGTCTCTCTAACTGTGGGGGGGTTGAATATCCACAGACGATCTGGCCAGACACGGGGGAGAACATATAAAACTCTGAACAGATCCTCAAAAGTGGGGCCAAAATGTTTTGATCGCCGCCCTGGTGGTTGGCAGCTTTGTAAGTCCATCGTAGTAGATGGGACGCGGACCAAACTCAAAGGTTAAAGTGCGCGTTACATCTCAAGTCATTTTAGGCCATTATTCTGACACTGACGTATGATAAGGTGTTCTTTTTCTTCCGCTAAGTTCGGTTTTGAAAACTTCGATGCAGCGGCTCCGATCTGTGATCGCAGACTTCGACAGAATCACAAGTCCCCCCTTTGTGTACAGCGTGGAGACGCGTCGTCCGTCTTTATTTGAAGTGCACGATTCGATCCCGACACGATGCTAACTACCGTAGCGCCGTGTCGGCCTCGCTCATGATGCGGTTCAATAAGACTGATGCAATGTGAGGCCACAGTAAATGACTGGCACGTATCATACTAGTCTACGGTTTTTCTACTAGGGTTTCTTAACCGTTCTTCTCTTCAACCTGCTAACAAACACCAGCAATCGGACGTCCAATATATTTTCACAGCGAACGGAAGTAGACAACAAAACCTGCTGTACAACGGTCACATGTAGCCACTATACGAATGACAACAAAGAAACATGACATCTTCAAATCTATCCACACATAGACATCTTAGCCAAGGTCATGTGATTGGTTGGTTCCTGTATCGGTCGTCCACCGCCTTAGTTCATAAGGTCAAGAGCTAACGTTCAGATTTTTGTGAAACCTGCTTTATAGATTAAAGATAATGTCCTTGCTCCTCATATTGCCTCAGTCAGGCCACACTTTGGATTTTTGCCTTGGGAATATCAAAAATCTTTAAAATGTCCAGCACGAGTTCTGGAGCCAGACCCACATGGATTTTTGGGGGACGGATGTCGATATCAGGGAGTAAAAGATTTTCCGATACGATCCCCCGGGTGTATGTTCATATTTACATCCAAGCACTCGTCCAATTCCACATCACTGATGGACTGGAAGTGAGCTGAGAGCGGATGAGACAGAAGACAGAGCTGCACATGTAGAACACACATCAGGACACGACAGAGAGACGACAAAGGAGTCTGAGAGCGCCGAGGCAGGCAGGAGAGGCAGGACAGGGAAGAGATTGTTGAAAAGAGTGGCTTCCTTTTTTTTCCATAAAGGGACATTCCCCCCACTTTTCTACCACTGAGCGGAAATGACTCACCCTCCGATCTAGGCCATGTCTTTCACACTGGAGCCCACCCTTCTACTGCCTGTGTGTGTGTGTGTGTGTGTGTGTGTGTGTGTGTGTGCGTGTGTGTATGTGTGTGTGTGTGTGTGTGTAAAAAAGCATGTGTGCGTTTTTACTGCGTCTGCTATGAGCTGGTTTTGGTTTCCGTCCAGCTACCTCAGAGTACTGCTGCTCACATACCATGGCTATGACATGCTATACCACATCTCGCACACACACGCACACACACACACACACACACACACACACACTTTCCCCCTAATCTTGCTAGAGTTTTTAAGGGCAGAAACCTAAGCGGATGTGAGGGGAGTAGCCTAGAATTAAACTGAATTAAAGACTTTATTTTTTTCCTTCTTGTCATTTATTCATCGCTCCTTTGCTCCTTTGCTCTCGGGCACGACTGCTGCTTTCTGGCAGCATGAGGAGACGCTCCAGGGCCTCTGAGTGTGTGTGTGTGTGTGTGTGCGTGTGTGAAATCTCTTTGGGGCGAGTGTGTACGTGTGTGTTTGTACCGATAGCCGCGGGCATCGTCTCCACAGAGCCGCTGAACGGCATCGTTCAACGGCTAAAAATGTGGTCCACCGTCCTCACCGCCCGCCGTCTTGTCTGGACGCAGAGGTCCGTGTCCAAGGTCGGAGCGCGCGCTCCTTCCACTTAGAGCTCCCCCTAGAGGCCTGCAGGAACTTCCATCGTGATGACGGGTTTGTCCTTGGATTTTGCATAATCTCCGTCTTCGCACCACGTTTGCTGTTAATGTGTATATTGTGGCTTCCTGCCGCACGTGTCCGTTGTTCTGTTGGCCTGGTCTTTTCGAATAGTTTCTTTTTCTCCTGTCGGAAATGTGTTTGGGCTGTTGCGGCACTAATGGCCTCGTCAACCAACGTGGAAAAACAACATGAAAAAAGGACTCCCGTAACAGCCATCCGTCTTTTTTTGTCATTTTTTTTTGTTCTGGTTAAGGATAAAGTCAAATAAACTAAATGAATAAATGCACTTTGGTTACGGTTTGTGCAATGACACTCACAAATAGAGTAAAATGTCGAGTGTCGTGGGTTTCACATGTCGCCCGCCAACACACACTGTGTTTGGGGACAAATAGCCAATGTTGCATTCATAACATACTTTGGCACTGGAACAGGAAACTACTGGCGACTCCTGAATAGCTTGGGGTTTTTAAAAGGCCGTCTTGTGCTGAGACGTGCATATTTGTTCCATGACACAAAATGACCAAAATACAACCGCAGGTCAGAGTCTTACAAAAAAAGAGCCCCCGAGGACTCAACTGCACATTCCAGATCATTAAATCGCTCGAAGAAGAAGACGACGTCTACTGTATTGGCTTGAACAGTAGACGACTCTGATTAGACGTGCGATGTAACGAAACGTGAAAAACTTGTAATTGTTTAAATTACGGCATTAAAAAAAGAGGCCTCAAATCTTTTTGACGAATCCCAAACAGTTTGACAAATCAGACGGACAGAAAATCTACCGTCCAGCTCTTGGATGTGGATACAGCCCCCCTCCCCCCCCCCCCCCGCTCTTTTGGAGCTCCTCAACATCCGTGATGCCAAAAGTTCTTGGCCGCTTGACAAGACTACGTGGATTTCCCCGTCTGTTCCAGCAGATCTTGGGAGACGCTTTTTTTAATTCATTTTCATTAATCATGAATGTTTATCGCGTCCACGGGACAATAAAACATCAACGTCGTGAGACTTGATTTGGGCTAACGGATCGCTCCTTGGGGTAAAAGCCGCTATAGACGGACTTGGAGACACATGCTAGCTAGCCTGTAGCAACATTAAGGCCACAAAACAACCCATAATGCAATGCAATTCAGAAAGGATGTCTGATATCGTAGATGAAGCAAAAATGTCCAGTCTTCAAACATAATACAATTGCCACTATTCAACCATTATGTGTAGAAATAAAAAAGGTGTTGTCCTGTTGTATATTTTTGGATAATAGCGTGTTTCTGGATGCCCAGGAACACATGGAATCTGGATGGGACCTAGATTGGGCTAATATTCCCACATTCAACCCTTGGTGCTTCCATCCTTCTGAGTGGCCATTTTAATAAAACCTCTCAGCGTCGCCAGCGTGGCTGTGGACTTTTCACTGTTATTTAAATCAGCGTGGCGGGCGGAGGCGTCCAGGGGTGGCAGAAAAGTGTAATTACTGTGTCGGGCAGGACACGATAAAGTACAGTCGCAGCGTTCGGTCGTGGTTCTTTCTATATTTTTTCTTCTTCTTCTTCCTCTTTGATTAAAATTAGGCGGCAGGCCAATTTGACGGGAACAAGTTAAAGTTGCTATAGGTTACAGAGCCACGTTAAGGCCTCATTAAAAAAAAAAATAAGACGATGATGAGACAGTGTGTTGCAGAGAGGCAGAGACTCTCCTGATGCCTTCCCATCATCACACCTCCCTCGCCGTCAGGTTTTTTCTGTTTGTGCACGCTCTCTGCTTCTCGCTCTCTTCTGTTTTGGTTCCGCCGTCAATGTTCCACTTCCAGGCAGCAGTTATTACCCGTCTAATTGAATCCACATGCTGACGTCGCTCGGGCCTCACGCTCACGTACATGCGCACCCCCAGACCCAGGCTGAAGCCATTCACACACCCTCTCTCTCTCTCTCTCTCTCTCTCTCTCGCTCTTTGGTAATTGCACCCAACAGCTCCCAGCCACAACAATTAAGTTCTCATCAAAGTGGAAGCAGAGGCCTCGGAGCTGGAACACCGGCGGCTCACCGAGGTTCTGCGATGGCATGCAGTGTGCAGATGTCGCCGCGCGGACGCGGTGAACGACGACGACGACGACGGCGGCTGCCGGAAGTGCTCGCAAGGAAAAGTCTTTTGTCTCATTCACAGCGCTGTTGAATGTACAGTACCCATGTGGCGACGCAGGGATTACACGTGTACATGCGAAAGGATTGCGTCAGTTTCCACTCACTCAAACCTGACATTCATATTGCCTGAAAATTAAACGGATGGAAAACATGTATCTGCACGTTCTGTGTTGAGGTTCATAGTTTCATATAGTTCACTGTAATTGACCTGTCTTTTTTTTTCTGTTTCACAAGAGCCAGGCATAGATATTAAATGTGCAAAATGTCAGGATTTATTTCAATATTTGATAAAGTCGTATGGTATAAACCTGGCACTTCCCTGTATCACAAGCCCGGCTGTGAGAGAAAGTCGCCACGTTGGATATGTTGGGGGGATTTGTATCTGTAGCCGCTCTTGTGTCGCGGCCATTTGCTCTTTCTAAATCATCCTCGGTGAATTAATATCACATTAGTACCTCGCCAAGTCTGCAGAGAAACGTTGCCACATCTCTGAGCTGCATTCTGACTCTGTTTTTACCAGGAGTCCATTTCAGCAGTTCGTACTCGACTCTGCTGAAGACTACGTCGAGCCGACGTTTGGCTCGTTCAGACATGATATCACTGGAACGGTCACACACACAGAGAAACCCCCCCCCCCCCCCCCCCCACTTCTGGCTCCGGTCGACGACACTTGGCCGAAGCAGCGACGCTCAGTTCTAAAGGAGTTTCAGCTACATAAAGAGAAAAAAAAGAAAAAGGAAAGAATATAACTATATATTGTAGCGTTTAAGCCAATGACAGGCGGTCTGTGAAGTGACCCTGCCCTCCCTCTTGGTAGCTTCAGCTCCACAAATAGATTTACAGGCTTTCATTAAAGTCGCTCGTGGTTATGCAGGGCAGAGGCCCTTGGATGGCCAGCTGTGTGTGTGTGTGTGTGTGTGTGTGTGTGTGTGAGGCCAGGCCCTAGATTACTTCCAGAAGCTGAGCTCCACAGCCTGCTGTTTCATTACAGCTACAAAGCGACCACACGGTTACACAGAGTGCAGAGTTGCAAAAAGTTTTTTTCTTTCTTTCTTCCTTTTTTCCTCCACTCCTCGCTGCCTTCGTCCACACCTCCTCCTCCTCCTCCTCCTCCTCCTCCCCCTCCTCTCTCTTTTATGGTTTTACATTTGGAATTGGAATAAGCAGCTGTGGAAATGTATTCATCTCCATTTTGGGAGCTCGGCAGGAGAAGCCGTGCCGGACTATCCAATTTCAAACATCTTTGAAAATTGAACCAATGTTTCTACAACTTGGGGGGAAAAAAAGGATCACTTCAAAATGGCAGCTCTGATTTAGTTTTTTTTCCTCACTTAACTGTGATGTTTCCGCCACACATTTCGAATATCTTGAGATTTTTCATTCGGGTGACTCGCGGCTCTGCACGTCGACCGCATCGGCTTCTGGCGCCGGCGACGTCGTGCGAACACGCGCACGCGGCGCAATCGTATCTGGAGGAGTGGGTGCGGAGGTTTTGCGGCAGTTCTGTGCCTTTTCTTTTTTTCTTTTCATGCAAAAATAAATCTCCCTTTTCTCAGCGGGGCGATGAAGTCGGACGGTGAAGTTAATCACATCCGTGACACGCACTTCGTATGTTGTGCAGAAAGGGAAAAGTGCTGGAAGGGAACGGCTCGTTGTTGTTAATCAGCCGGCCTTTTGAAGAAAAGGATGATGAGGACCGGAGAGCCCACGCTGGTTTCTGCACATTTTCTTGCTCACAGTATAGGATACGTGAATAGATATAGATGATAAGTGGCCCTCGATACACAGAGCCCATTCAGACAGAATTAGCTTGACTGTGCGAATACGTACAGAACCCACGCGGCACAATCATTTTAACACAAAGGGTGAAAAGCCACTCGCGGAGTCAGCCAGAGTCGGTGACGGGGACGCCAGAGTCGGCGAGAAACATGATCACGTCGCTCACGTCGCTCTCCATGAACAGCGATGCGACGTGACCACGAGGCGTCCGTTGGGCTCGGATTTATTCTAAAAGAGGAAAGGAAACAGACACCCGGAGTTCACCGCTGACGTTCCTTTTGGAGCGCAGCTTTAACTTGAAAAGTTTTTAAAAGCCAATCGCTTATTTATGAAGTGCAAAGACAGAGGGGCTCTCGGTAAATTTGTTTACTCCCCCTATTGACTCTGCTTCATTAAACGTATTCAAGCGACCGATCAATTGTTTTTGCAAAAAGGGGACAGCAGCTTGTGAAATGTGAAAATAGAAGCTGCAGCAGAACAAGACGGAAAATTGCCATTAATACTGTGAACGGTCACGGTTCAGGTTCAGCTGCATAGTATCATGGAGGTTTTGGTTTTCAATTTTGAGTTATACTTAACTGCAGCCACATCAATGATCAGTCGACGTCACCGATGTTGTTCAGGCCGAGAGGAATCGCCCGCCCCGACGTCCCGTCTCATTCCTCACAGACACGAATCCTATAAATCCTACCAGCAGGGGCACATCACAAAGTAACTTTTCTCGTAAAAAGTTTTTACTGTCACGAGTTTATTACCCGGCGGGGAAACATTTCCACACCGTGGCGTCGACGCAGACGCGGGGGCACGTGACACTGTTGCTTGAATTCAGCCTGAACAAATCTCAGTCCTGAACTCCAAAACACACATCTGATTTAATTAGTCAGGTGCAAAGACACGGCGGCAACCTGTTGTACGTTACTTGTAACCCCTGTTTACTTTTTACAAGCAGAGAATTGGCCTGGCATGATTCATCATAACAAGCCTAACTGTGTGTGTGTGTGTGTGTGTGTGTGTGTGTGTGTGTGTGTGTGTGAGAGAGACATTCCAGGGTCTGACATTGATTCTCCACACTTCAGATTTCCAGATGTGGCTGATTCAAACCAGCACCTCGCTCCTTTTCTTTTTTCACTACACACACACACACACACACACACACACACACACACACACACACACACACACACACACACACACACACACACACACACACACACACACACACACACACACACACACACACACACACACACAGAAACTGCAGCTGTGATTTATTGCATCCACTTCCTGGTGTGTTTATTAATACCCTGTGTGTGTGTGTGTGTGTGTGTGTGTGCGCGTGTGTTTCAGTGAATTAAGCCGCTGCTCGACTCCCTTCGGTTGATCCCACTCGTGCGTCGCCAAACAGAGGCATTAGGCGTTCAGGTAATTTGAGTCGCGGATTAGACGAAACGAGGAGAGGGAAAACCTGGAAATGGACGGAAGGAGCCGCTGAAAGAGAGACACCTGGGAGTCCCGCGGGAGCGTTTGACGACAGAGGCCCCGGAGTGAGCGAGTGAGACAAACGTGCAGGATGTGGCGATGATATCGGCCTGAGAACCAGGAAGCCTGACGCGATCAGAAGCCCCGCGGGTCCACCTGGACCCGACCCAGGACGCTGAGCCCGGACTCGGCTTCCTGCACGAGCCACCTTCTGCCAAGTGTCACCGGACGGTCAACTGCATGCATCCAGTCATCCACACCAACGCGTTGTCCTTTACTATCTATGCTGACCTGTGATCCGTGACTGACATGGACAGAAACCGGAGCAGGCGGTTTGTGACGACAAAAACGACAACATAACTCAAATATGTTAATGTCCAGAACATGTTCAAGGCCTATTAATCAGGTAATAAATGAGTCAATGTGCCATCGCATCTGGAAAAGCTCGGCTAAAACAATATTTGTGTGCACATATCAACGGCAGCTGAATTTGTTTTTGCACGAAGAGAAGACCGGGGCGGTGCCAGCTCCTGCGTGTTTGATTACGGGTTGTTTGTAACTTATAGTAATATTTTGATTCTAGTCTGCGTATAGTTTGTCTGTTAGTGTCGGTCAGCCCGAGGCGCGTCGGACACATTGATCCTGGCAGGAGGTTCTGATGGCTGATGCCATGTGTGTTGGATGGAAGGAGTTCTTCCACAGTCATCGTCCGACGGTGGAAACGGAAGAAGGAACTAATTAGACTATTTCGCAGCCAAGAATCACAGCGTCATGACGAGGAGCTCAAAAGGAATCCCAGAGAAAATCATCGAGGTCGCTTCGTAGACTCAAGACGACAAACAAGGAGAGCGTCGATATTTGACCGAGAGAAACACATAACGAATGAACCCTTTTGTTTTAATGGAAGTGGGACTATTGCTTATTTTTTTGTCAGTTCCACTGCAAGAGTAAATGCTTCAAGATGGAGGACTGGTTCCTGTTTGGACTACTATCCATCCCGTGGCGAAACCGCGCATCCCCTGAGGGTCTCGACGGGCCTGGAGCCGAGGCCAGGTGACGATGGGCAGAGGCGGAGTTAACCTCTGTGTCGTCGGCCTATCACTGGGCGGACACTACGAGGGGACTCTTCGCTGACCGGTCCACAAGTGTTCAGGAGCTCTGTCCATCGATGTGACCTTATCCGATTTCTGTATGAAAAAAAGAAAAGAAGCTTGAGCTTAATCTGTGCCCATGTGAAACCATTCATTCTGAGCCCGACTCCATTAGGTGGGGGACGAGGATTTGAAGCCTTGAGACAAACACTGTGCTTCGTGCGAACGGAGCCCAGGCAACACATTCTTGAAGGGAGCAAGTGGAGAAACAAGAGCTGCAGCCACCCAGGGAATCTGGCAGCGGGACTCATTAGGGACTGTAGAAGTCTAGTCTATGACTAGATGTGTCGTCCCCATCAATGATCAACCACTTATCTGGTTTAACAACTCACATTTGAGTCACTCTGCGATGCAGCGTGAATAAATCATCGAGGACACGGGGGTTTGGCCTGGAAACATCCCGTCGTCACTGTCAACATGACACACACACACACACACACACACACACACACACATTATTGACTCATGATAAGGAGAGAGGGACGGATATTCTGCTGTTCATTTAAAGGTACATTACATCAGTCACAAGCTTTCCGTACATAATCATACACCCGTCAACGCTGGGACATCTACACTGGAGACAGGACTGTGGGACTGGATGTGCTTTTATGAGTTACGCTAATGAGGTGACATCTAAGTTCTATCCTTCATAACAGCCCCATCAATCACAACTGAGGGATGCCGGTAAGACACCTGGATGTACTAATGGACATTATCACACGGGGAGATAGATAGGGAGTTATTGATCCCGATGGACACAATGTCACTCAGACTTCATTTGAACTTGTCTTTACAATGTAGCCTGACAGGATCAGTTATTCATTACATCCCCGTCTTTCCACGGCAGGTAGAGGCGTCGTTAGCGCTGCAGGTACAGAACTCATGAGCACCAGTTCAGACGACAGGAGCTTCCCGCTAAGAAGGACGTTATGTAACGTCTGGCATTGTTTTGGTTGAATAAATAAATTACTTTTTGGGGATCTTTCTCCTGTTTGGACGGTTGTTGTTTTCTGTTGACCTTGTGTGCCCTTTACTTGCTTCATACTTCCTGTGTTCGTACGCCCAACTATCCCCTAACCTTCCTCGTGTATTTAGTCTCTGTGCTCCTGGTCGGTTCATCTGTTCCGTTTGCCCTGGTTCTCATTTATTTATTCCCGTTCTGCTCCTGCCCGTGTTCCCTGCCGTTTCCTTGCCGGCCGAAACTTTGAGGTTTGGAATACCGGCGTTTTTCTTCTCGACCGCCCGCCTTCAAACGCAGACGGTAACACTGCCTTTGGCACCGAAGGTTCCCTGCTGCACTCGCCTGAATTTTTGCGTCCGGTAAATTCTTCAGCACAGCATCAACGCCACAAACAGCAACTTGATCCCTGTCGGTAGGAATCTCGTGGCCGCATCGCCTGGCTAACTCGTAGTTCTTCTCTCTGTCTCTTCTCACGGACGATGGGGTTTGTCCGTTAATCACAGGGTTCACGGCCCCTGTCCCTGATGAGCCACTTACATACAGCAAAGTTTTTACAATAGATTCAATAGATGTAATTTCTATTCGATCACTTCACTCCATGGGACGTCAGACGTGACATCTGAACAGCTCCGTCATAGCGGCGTGATGATATTGTTGGGGATCCAGACACAAGGTGATGTGAGAAATGTGAGGCAATAAAAACGGCGAAGGGAAAGTGAATCCAGGCTCGACACACAGCCGGGGGACAAACGAGGCCCAATCACGATGTGGACAGAATGCTGACAACAGGGGCAGCAGCACATGAGGGTCTGCAAGGGCATGATGGGACTGTTCATTACACACACACACAGGATATGTAGAAGGAGACTGCATTTTAAAACCACGAGCAGATGAGGTCTCACTTACATCCACCAATCAAATTTGGCGGCTGCTTGTGAATCAGTAAAAAGAAAGACACACACACACACACACACACACACACACACACACACACACACACACACACACACACACACACACACACACACACACACACACACACACACACACACACACACACCTAAGCAGAGCCATTGCTTTTTCGAGTGCTGTTTGAGTTTCGGCCTCTGACAATTCCCCACAATACTCACCTTATACATCTCAATCTAAAGCATGATATAGACACACACACACACACACACACACACACACGGACGGACCAACAATCCATCAATGTGATCAAGCAGGGAACAAATGGGAGCTGGCCAGTCGTACATCAACCTCTCTGAGCTTGTTAAAGACAAACACAGCACACACACACACACACACACACACTTTGATGTCTTCCCTTCCAAATGACGAGCAGGAGCGGCAAAGACATCGGTTCTCTCACGTGGTCAGGCCGACAGACAGATTAGATTTGCTGCAATCGTCCCGTGTCGAGATGACTGACTTGTGGGAATATCACGGCGTATATCTTTCCTGAACGGGGAGCAATCAATGAGGGCGCACTGCCGTTCCCTTGTTCCTCTGTGTGTCATGCTTCTGCTCCTCTCAGGTGTCATCCCAAGGCTCCGTGCTCCGTCCTCTTTTCAATACCGCTCTCCATTCCATACGAAGGTATAGACACCAACAAACAAGCCCTAAATTACATTAGAGAACCACATGTGATAATGAATCTGTGTCTGTGGCGTAGTCGTCGTCTTAAACCTCCACACATGCGCAGTGTGAACGTCTCCTCCGGTTACCTGTGGAGGCAGACAGGAAGTGGGCGTGTGCGTGTGTGTGTGTGTGTGTGTGTTTGAATGCAGGAGACCTTTAATCACTCGCCACATCCTTAATAAGAATCCAGCCGTGCAGCGAGGTGTAAAGCAGCATTCTCGAGTTTTTCTGTCGAGCGTCGTTTCAATAATTCGGCCTAAGCAAAGTTATCGATTCATATTTGGAGCGAGCGCCGCGGAGCGGAGCTCCAGAACGTTGCCTTCAGATCGGAAGCCAAAGAAAACACGAGAGCAGCGACGGACCCATCAATGGCACGACAAGCCGAATCATTCAGCTCCGTCATTACGACTGAGCCACGACCGCTCCGCTGTGGCCAAACAGGGCGAGAGAGGGATGAGAAGAGGAGGGGAAGGGAAAGGAGGAGAGGGGAGATGGATTTCATGAGTGAGAGGCTCCCAAAGCGCCCCGGAGGTGGGGGGGGGGGGGGGTTGTGGTTACAATGTTGTACTCTACATCTGTTTACAGCGGGGAGAAAGACAGAGGGATGAGGCGGCAGAGACAACGCCACGGAGGGAGAGATGCTGCCCGCTGCATTCTGTCATCTCCGCAACGTAGTAACTGTACCTCATTATGTTCTATTCTAGTCCTCATCACGCACGCACGCACACGCACACACACACACACACACACACACGCACACACGCACACGCACACACGCACGCGCACACACGCGCACACACGCGCACACACACAAACTGCTCTCTCATCCTATTGTCTTTCTCGTGTTCTGTGAAATCCTCAGTTCAGTTCAGTGAGGAGGGGAGGGGAGGGGAGGGGAGGGGAGGGGGGAACAACTAAGAAAGGAGAAGCCAGAGCAAGTCAAAGAGGAACGCAGGGTGAAGTCGGGGCTGGGGGAGAATGAAACCTGGGTTGTGTTCAGGGTGCTGAATGTTAATCAGTTTCTTATTGTTTTTAGCCCATGGCAAAAGATTTACTCACGATTCTCTGTGTTGCTAGTGTGTGTGTGTGTGTGTGCGTGCGTGTGTGTGCGTGTGTGTTTGTACATGCAGATAGTTTTAAAAGTTGGTGTGCTCAAGAGTGAGTTCAACTATTGTGTCATCGGAGATCGCAACTTGTGTCCGTGACAATGTGTGTGTGTGTGCGTGTGTTTGTTTGTGTGTGTGCGTGCGTGTGTGCATATACCACCGAGTACACGTCAGTGACATTTAGCATTTTTCCAAATCCCAACTCAGCCACTAGCGATGAACACACAAGGCTTCACAATTGGGACACTGACACAATGAACTGCTGAAGAAAACAACTGTGCGCACTACAAGAAAGGATGACCCCGAGTTGCAATGCATTGTGGGTACTGTATAAGAAGAGACATGAGTGCCTCAGCAGTTTTTTTCTCATCCTTGGAACCACAGGCACGGTGCAGTCTGGACTGATGCTGTGGAAAGTAAAGGGGGCAGCAGCATAAGAAGGCCGGGTTTCACCATAATCCCATATGGATAATATGACTAGATGATATGCTAAAGTTTATTTAATACGGTTGTACTGTTCAGTAACCTGGGAAAGGAAGTGAACAGGACTGACCTGACAGTTTGCACGACGGCACGATGCTGAGTTGGGAAATAACAGCGGGGGACTCGGTAGTGATCCCTGTGGGACACCGTCATCAACATTACATGGAGCCGATTTGAAACGTTCACCAAACCGAGAAAAAAACCAAAAAGACTTGCATTGAGAAAGAACACACTACTCTAGCCAGTGTCTGTTTTAAGTTACAAATACAGATATATATATATATATATATACATATATATATAAATGCCTCGACATTGGCTCTCTACTTCAGACCATAGGAAACAGCCTTAAATTAAATGTCTGTTGTTAAGAACAAGAGGTTTTTTAAGAAGACGAACAATAACATTAATTCATGTGGATTCACGTCTATAAACCACAGAAGGTGATGAAGTTGCAGTCATTCGTTCTTCTCCTGCGTGAAGGTCTGTCTTTCGACGGATTCGCGAATCTGTAATTAGCCGCCTCTCGTTAGCCGCAGACGACGCGGTTGACGGCGCTCAGATTGGTTCCTCGGAAAAGGGGAACCCTCCCCTTATCGCCGCCTCCACGGCCCTGACCTGCATTCATCCGCCGGCGCCGGGGATGACTCGCCACACAACGTGATCGCGTGTTCACCTGCGACCGCGCCCGGGAAAACAAAGGGGGAGAAAACAAAGGGGGAGAAAACAAAGGGGGAGAAAACACGCCGTCTCCCGGCTGCAAGAAAAAAGAATATATATAAATACCAACAACACCTGAGAGCAAAACCTGATTCATACGCTGGCTCTGCAATAAATGCCACCTCTCGTGAAACCTTTTTTCTGTTTGGGGGGGATGAAACTGGGTCGACTGTTATTTTTGAACTCCCCTCAATAACGTACGAGGACAATGTAACACATCGTCGTACGAACTATAACAAGCTATTGGTCTGTCAACATCTTCCTGACACATATAAGAATATTCCTGGTAACGTTTGTTGAAATGTTAGCCAGTTGTCTATATCAGCTGTGATGGACATGGTGCGGGTCGATGAGCAGATCCGCTTTGGAGCAACGTGTGAGGATCGTAACTGGATTGTCCAGTTTCAATTTGGATTTGTCACGGATTTGTTTCCTCGTTTCAAAGATGCAAGTTTCAAGATTTCCTTTGTATGTATGAATGAAAAACACCGAATACACTCAAATTACGCCAAAATATAATAACATAAACTCATCGATAAAAGCGCTTAATAAATGAACTGATGTTATGCTAAAATAGAATTTAGAAAAAAAAATCAATAAATTAGTTTTAATGAAACATTTTGGAGAAGAAACTTTTTTTCTTTTTCAGAGTTTGGGCTGAATATTTGAACGAAAAGACATCAACAGATAAATAACTCTGAATGAAAGGATAACTCTGAATTCTGCCCCTTGCATTATGACAATGTCTTCGTCCGCTGACACGTTTACAGTCCCCGGTTGTTTGTACACTTCAGCTTCCCTTTGATTGGCCTTTGATTAATGAGGATCTTTCTTCTGGTCGGTGCCCATACAGCCGCTGTCACAGCCGGTGAGTGAGTGTTGAGACTTAGCATTTAGACTAGCACTCTAAATCAATCTGTGCTACACACACACACACACACACACACACACACACATGCTGACTTATGGCGCTATAGGTGACATACTGTCAGACCACACCACTGGGATGGTTATGTGTGTGTCTGCGTGTCACTCTCGGTGTGTGTTTGCGGCTCAAAAGTGTGTAACCTGGTGAAGAACGGTGATTTATGGCGAAGATGGCGGTGCCCTGTCCGCACACACAGATGAGACAAGGTCAACTCGACAGTTTACAGTCGGAGGATTTATGTATGATGGGTCACATTTACATCAAGGCCTGTATTGTACTGTACGTACAGTCAGTGGGGAAGTGTGTAGACAGTAAAATAAAGGGAGGGGGGGGCATGAATTCAGAGATTAAAAGAAAGAAAGATGAAAGACGGGAAGAGGGAAAAAGAGTCGGACAGAAAGGACAGAGAGTTAACGGGAGGAGACGAAGGATGAAGGGTGCGACCGAAAGAGACGAATGAAGGTGGACAAAAGAAGATGAGTATAGAAAGAGGGAGGATCCAGAGGAGGGAAATTCGTGAGGGAAGAAATCAAACGGGAAAGAAGAGAGAGAGGATGAAAAAAAAATAGTCCGAAATTAAGAAAGATTGGAACAAGGCATCAGGAACAGAAAGAAAGAAAGGAAACGTTCGTCAAGAATAGACTGTTTTTTTTCTGCACTGTCAGCTGACTGAAATATCTCCGACACATTACAGAAACAATGGTAAACGATGGATACACAGACCGACTGGCTTGTTGAAGAACAACAGAAAAACACACACTGAACGACGGGCGGCAAGTCGTGTTTGGACTTTTGTGATGCGGATCAGCGACGGCTGATAATTAGGCGGCGTCGCCGCGGCAACGGGACTAATTGTTCTCATCAGATTAAGGGGGAATGAATTGTGTGCGCGGATACGTCGCGGGGAAAAAACACGGCAGAGGCAAATTTGATCAGCGCAGATGTTGAATTAATTGGTTTGGAGGCTGATTGCATTAATGCTCAGTGTCTATTAGGGAGACGGGCGCGTAATTAACAGCCCGCGTGTGCCTGCGACGCACACACACACACACACACACACACACACACACAATGTGTAAGAACAACACGAGACGCATCAACACATCGCCAATGAGGTGATTCCCTGTTGTTAACAGGACATAAACGTTTCTGTTTTGGGTCCAGCAGCGGCTTTTTAAAGATAGAATATTAAAGCATGCGCTCATGCACTCAGTCACATCCATGCCTGCGCAGCCGCATGTGGCGTGTTTCCCGCGCCGCTACTTGGAGGCGTCTTTTGGTCCCTTCTGTTGTGCCAGAACGCCCTTCTTCTGTTCTCTTTTGATGGTTCCCTTTCAACTAGACAATCAAAGTTTCCTCGTGCGCTTCCCGCCCAGTGAACATCCGACTCCGGACCGAATTTCCTCTGATCTCAAAGCTGCTGATGCTGCGACCCGGGCGACGTGGCAAAGTGTGACAAAGCACGAATGGTTTTAATGTGGGGATGTATTCAAATGGTGTCGAATTGAACAGTTGAATCTTGAAAAGGGGATATGGAGAAGGTCAAAGGGGGAAGGCTTACGAGGAGGGTAAAGGGTAAATATGACTCCGTCAACTGTTTGTCCTTGTCGCTTACAGCAAACTGCGGGATCCTCGTCTCCACTGTCAGAGAGCTCTTACTTCTGCTTCCTATTGCTCCAGGAGAAACAGCGCTGCCAGGGACAATTAGAATCCCCGTCGCAATGCGACCGACGGGGCAAATTAGCAGTACGTGAATTCAATTTCTAGGACGCGCGTTTTTCTAGAGCGCAGTTCCAAAACGAACCGAACGAGTCAAAGATTGACACGTCCAGTGCTGAGATGTTGCAGTGCTACGTTTTCAAACTGATCCGTGTCATCCAGCCTCCGACACTTCCCCCTGGAGATACAGGGGGAAGTGTTCCCGGTTGACATCCTGCTATTTTTAGTCTTCCGCCGACATAGAATTGTCCAAGTTTAACCTAAAAAGAAAACCCCCATATGAATGAATACATGAAATGAATAAACATTCATGGGAAGTTGTGGCGCCAATTCGGCTTCCGCCAGATGGGACATTTCAAGATCAGCTTTACAGGCGCTTTAATCACGGGTGCACGGTGCAGCCGGCGGTTTCCCAAATCTGTCCGATCCCCGGGAGGGAGGCCGCCGCCGCCGTCCCCCCGCGGCAACACAAACCTGGTCAGGTGGTCTCTCGTGGGAAGAGGACTGACAGATTCATGCCGCCGCATGAAAGTCTTCCAACTCCCCCCCCCAGTTCTGTGTCAGGAGCTCATTCTTTAATTGCTTCCGTTTGAGTGGCCACGGTCTTCCACGTGCGGTGCGTTGGAGGATTGTAAAAGAAAGTACATTGTGTGATTTGACATCGATCGTTTCACAACAAGCACTGAAAATGTGACAGTAGTGGTGCACAGTTATTATTTCTGTGTCCCTTAAATGCTTTTTTCTCAACGTGTGTTGTTGTTTTTTTAAAGCAACAACTAACACTCGTACCCTGCAGCACGATGAAGAGAAATTATAAATCAACGGATTTTTTCTGTTGGACGGGATTCAACTGGAGGACAACGTCAAGCGCACAAACGGCATGATGGGGCAGATGTGGACAGAACTTAAAAAGTACAGAGATGTTTCATAATGATTATGTTGCGGCAAAAAAAAAAAAAAAAAAGAAAATCATCATCTGGCTCTGGTCCCAGACAAAATACATCCTTCATAGACACACGGCAGCAAAATGTCAATGTGTGGATCCAATTGCAGTTGTGGAAGAGTTGGTCTGCTGCACATCGACCAGGAAGTTTACCATTGGTTGTTTCTCTATATTCACAACAGGCATGCATCAAAACGACATCATTTCCAGTGCAAGGACAAATCTACATTTCATAAAGAAACATTAGAAGGTCTGTGTTGCGGTACCTACACTGTAAAAAAGACGACGCTCAATGTCGAAGCATTTAGTCTTTAAAAACGACCACAGTCAGTTGGTCCTGTTCAAGTTCCGTGTCACAACACTCGCACTTTAACAGGACCAACTGACTGTGGCTTCCCCCGCTGTCAGAACGGGTCCACGTTTTAAAAAGGACAAACAGAAACTCTTCTCCGTCTCTGTGGTTAATGTTTTGAGAGGACTCTTTGTGTCAGCGTTCAGGCAAAAAAACCCAAAAACGACCTCATTCAACGCGACAGTCTCCAGCTCCTCATTTACACGGATCACGCGGAAATAATTGTGATGAAATGACCCGACACAAAACTGCGTCTAATGACGGATAATGATGTCAGACTGTGTTGCTCGCACAAGAGTCCAAACTAGTCCAAAGTCCGAAAAAATAATTGACGTCTCATTCACAGAGATGAACATGATACACTTGGATGAATTTCAATGTGTAATTCGAATCGCAGTGTTTGTCTGCATTCTGTGGGTTGTATTCATATCGGTGCAATTACATCATTACAGTTCCTTCAAAGTCACAAAATTAAAATTGGCTTTCCCCATATTTCATCTTAATCACCCTGCGTGTACAGTGAAGCTTTACTAATTTGATGTTGCTACGCTATCAATGTCTGTTGCCACACATAAGTGCTCCACCAGAGCATTATATATATATATATATATATATCTCATACCGTTTTTGTAATATTTGTGAAAACTGGCTAGAGAATTTGACGTTGCAGTCCAGAATGTAATAACTTCCTGACTTTCTTAGTTACATGAATATAATAAATGCAAACCATTTTGGGACCGGGGCATTTTAGCGACGTCACTCTCTGATCCTTCAGTTTCGGCTCTTCTTATCATTTTGAAGCATAATTCACCAAAAGTCGTATTGTTCAGCCTCTCATGAGAAACGTGAGCTGGGTTTGCACCGTCGCGAGACAGGTTAGATCGCTGAAGACGCGTCTGGTGTCGAGAAATCCTACTGGTGGTGTGTGAGATGCAGGCGGGTACGGCCCACAAGCAAAGGCCGTGACCAAGTGGCTAGTTTACAGTGTACGGGAACATCTGCTCAAATCACGGGCTGGAAGTCCAACGGTCGACATGCAAGACCCCTCCAAAGGTGGTTGAGATGGAACATTCCCGTGGGCCTTTCCGGGACCAGATGAACAGGGGAGGGCGAACCAAGCGGACGCCGTGGCGGTCAACAAGCAAAAGAAGAAGAGGGCAGTGGTGATCGGTGTAGCGATCCCGACCGGTCGAGACAGACGAGTCCGGTTCCGTCAGACATTTCTTCCTGTTAAAAGGGAGTTGCTTCTCTCCACCGTCGCCAAGGGCTTTGCTCACTGTGGGATCTGTTGGGTTTTCCCTGTAATATTGTGATATTGACCTCACTGCGTAAAGTGCCTTGAGACAATGTATGTTGCGATATGGCGCTACGCAAATACAATTGAATTGAATTGATATTGAATTGAATTGAATTGATTTTGACAAGTTTAATTGAAGCGACATCAAGAAGACGGGAAACAGGAAGCTTGAAAATCACCAAGGGCTGAAAGAGGAGCTGGAAAAGATGTGGAACAAAGTGCCTTTTACATACACGCTTCCTTTAAAGGCTGAGAAAGTAATCGTGGCTCAGAGAACGGAAAGAAAAACCACAACACGGACATGAAAATTACACACTGACTTCTTCTAAGAAGAGCCGAGGGAACACGCGCCGGTTCCTCCTACAATTAACCTGAATTTGCAGCCGAGCTTAAATGTTTACAGGCGTGATTACAATTACACGCCGATCATTATAATCAACGACGAGCGGCCGCCGCCCCCTTTGGCGAGGAGGAGCGCGGCGCGGTCGAGCACATGTCTAAGAAAGGTTTACTCTACTCCACTCTGCCCGGGGGGGGGGTGTCCGCGCAAATGTACACATTTCATTCAGTTAGATAATCAAGTTACAGCAGATCAATATAAACCGTCATAATTCATTTACAAAATCAGTAATATCCCCAGCTTTCAATAGCAGGTGATTCAACTGAGTACAGCACTTCCACTCGACTAATCTCCCGCAGCGCACGACTTAAAAACTCTCACAGCAAAAACAATTATAACAGTAATTTGCAGCGTTTAAGTGTTTGATACCTTGAAGCTCATGGAAACCGACCTTCCTCGAACATATTTTATTATCTCATGGATACCTGGATCAATAATACTGTGCAGGGTTTATATATATACATATATACATATATATATTATATATATATATATATACATATATATTATATATATATATATATATATATATATCTATTTACAAAGGCTTTTATAAAGCCAAAACATCACTGGCTCTGGAGCGCCGCTGGATCTTGGCTTCAATCCCGACCAATCATGGACGTAATTTTTTTGTTTACGGCGTCAACTGAAAAAACAGTTTAACCTTGAGATGTGTCATGTTTGTGTCTTTAAACAAGAAGGCGAGGGCGACGCACACATCAATCACACGTCTCACCAAACTGTCCGGCAACTGAACCCTGTAATGGCATGGCTATTACACACACACACACACACACACACACACACACACACACACACAGACACACACACACACACACACACACACACACACACACATAATGGACCCTGAAATTGACCTGTTTGTGTGTAGGCAGAGCTTCTGAATGTGTATGCGTGTAAACATTTGCCTGTGTCCTTGTACATAAGACACTGTGTGTGTGTGTGTGTGTGTGTGTGTGTGTGTGTGTGTGTGTGTGTGTGTGTGTGAGTGAGTGAGTGAAAGAGAAAATAAAGCCTACCATGATTCTGACAGGCAAGAAAGCTGATGGTATCACCAGTCAGGCGAACACACACACACACACACACACACACACACACACACGCACACACACACTACTTGTCAGTATCATCGCTCAAGCTATCAGGCAGCCTCGATGGACACACACTAAACGCCCAGCTGAAAGGGAGAGGATGAGACAGTGACACGACTGGTTGAGCTTTCACACACACACACACACACACACACACACACACACACCGAACACATACACACACACACACACACCGAACACACACACACACACACACACCGAACACATGCACAACACACTCCGCCCGTCCACACGTCAGAGCGTCCTTGAGCCAAACGACGAACGCCAATTTGCTCCTGATAGCCCATTGAATGGTCGCCTGCTTCCATCAGTGTGTGTGCGTGTGTGTCGGGGTGAATTAGAACACACACACACCGCTAAACACTTTGGGTAAAAGTGATATGTACACTTACAATATCTGCACACATAATACTCATAAATACACTTTTCTTACCAACTTGTTCCTGCCGGTTCACGCGGGTTAAATGTAAGATTTCGTTTTGACAAAGAGAATTTAATAAGGTTATTTTATCGCTAAACACAACTTGAATAGTGAACAACTGAACTGTGCAAATCAATTGAAATAAAAGTATAAAGAGTCAGAGATTCTCTTTGCACAGATTCATTTTTACGTGAGTCGTAAGGAGGTTACATGAGGTCAATGTGTAACGGTTGTACGGAGCAGTTTTTGGATGATAAAAAACATACATATACGAACATTGCGCTTATTCATGCCGAGCCCGTGTAGAAGAGAAAACCCTCCGGACCTTTTCTAGTGTACTTTTACTTTTTGCTATGTGACATTACTATGGTGAGAAGCTGTGACCAGCTCTTCAGGAGGATATCTGAGAAAACAGGTGAACGACGACTGGATCTGGTTTTACGTTTCTCGAGAAGAATTGCCGCTCCAGTCCGTGGTGAACCCACGCGTTATGGCCTTTGTCGTACAGGTACGGAGGCAAATAAGAAAGTCAGGCCGTGCTCTGATAGGCCAGACGTCGGTTCGATTGCATGCAGGCTCAGTTGCTTTTCCTATCCTGGGTGGCCCCGGATGTTACTGTGTGAATTTTTCGATCTGAATTTGAGCAATGGAAAAATTGTAACTTGAAATTTGAGATCTGAATTTGAGCCATCGAATTTGAGAGTGTGAATATTTAACTTGAATTTTTCGATCTGAATTTGAGCAATGGAAAAATTGTAACTTGACATTTGAGATCTGAATTTTTTTTGTATCTGAATACCGAAGTGAAATCATTTCAAAGAGATGAATTCCGAACAAATAAATTCAGATACATGTTTTTCAAAATAAAATATTTCAATATTGGGTATTCAGTGGCTGTTAAAGTTCAAAGACTTATGTCTCTTATTTGCTTCCATATACAGGCGCCAACTATCCCGGGGTAGTGGATGTGGGAGGTTCTGTGGCTTCCAATATTCATCCTAATGTCCACTGCCAAAAAGACGCGTGTCCTGTTGTACGTCGAAATGTAAAAAATGAAGGACGGCCACATGCTGGTTCAGAGGTAAAAGGGAAAAAGAAGAGCGACCATGTGAAATAGAACGTATATCAACATTTGCTCCGAATCAAAGAGGAAGAAGGAGACATAATGTACTGTTCACTGTTGAAGTTTCAGCGGCGACGCCGCAGCAACGCAGTCAAATATAAAGTGCGTTTGATGAGACGATCAAGTCGAGGAACAGCGGGCGAGCCGGTCTGTGGGCGGTGACTCACACTGTACCGTGAGCACATTTCACTGGACCTATATCACTGACAGTTTTCCATTAATGCTTCATACTGACAATAATTTCGTAGACAGAGATGATGATTGCAGACAAAAACATACCCACACTTTCGTTAAATGTCAATATAGCGGTCGACAAAAAGAGACTCACGTTGTCTTTCCTTCCATCTTCCCTCCTTTCTTTTTATATTTCATTTACCGCGTCACACGGCCCCGTTGACCCTGCCAACCTGCTGCAAACACTCACACCGCTGTTCAAATTGATCTCGAAAAGCACAGATGGCTCCTGGGAAATAATGGAGCCTTCAGAAAAATAGAAAAAAAAACCCCAAAGAACTCTCACTCCTACTGTCGCCGCTCTTCTTCGCTGGCCGCATTATTATTTTAGATCTCTGTATGTGGCCCTGTGATAGGCTGGAGACCTGTCCAGGGTGAACCCCGCCTCTCGCCCAACGTCAGCTTAAGTGGATAAAGCGGTAGACGATGGATGGAATTAAGGAAGTGACACATCGGAGGTTCAGAGCTCGTAACGTTGACTATGTGGGGATGAAAAATAATTAAGACCACAGCAACAAACTCTGCCCTTGTGAGGGGGAATAACAAGCATCAGTCATTTGCCGGAGTGCGGCTTGAGAGTGAACGATGACCTCTGTAGCCGAGGGCTGTGCGTGCACCGGGACGTGGAACAATGCTGGAAGGGTGAAAAAAAAACCAACAACCTTCTAAGGGGAGAGATAAGGTGCTTGCATACAAAGCAGCCCAATATTCCAGGCGATCATGTACAGTACAGAGACGATCGTGCAGCGCGTGGTCAGCGGCGTCCTATGCGATATGGTTCGAGGCAGGTGAAGACGGTCTTTCCCGAATCTCACCTGACGAATCTTATTTCGCACCAGTTAAGGACAAACGTGGAGATGCTGGCGAGTCAAGTGGGTCCTTTTTGGCTTCGTTCAGGATTGTTATCTAGCCATATTCTACTGATCATCGTCAAAAATGAATGCACTGGAGCACTTTATCCTCTTTGACAACAAGTCAAAGCACTTCACGGCGTACGTCACGTTCAAATCCACGTGGACGTGGACGGCCCGCTCCACCTCCTGAGCCACAGCTGCCACACCAGCAACTGCTGCACCGCTAACTCTACTGCGCCACACACACACACACACACACACACACACACACACACACACACACACACACACACACACACACACACACACACACACACACACACACACACACACACACACACACACACACACACACTTCCCTGTGGCAAGCTAATACAGTGTGACCCCTGTCTGTCTTTCAGCCTTATCTCATCTGGAGGGTGTCTACTGGGACTGACTCAGTGACCGAGTGTGTGTGTGTGTGTGTGTGTGTGTGTGTGTGTTTGGAAAGGAATAAAGGAAGTAAATACAGTATATTGCTCTCTCTGTGTCCCGCAGCTTCTCCTCTCCAACCGTCTCCTCCTCCTCTTAAGCTCAACTGTCATCTTCACACAAAAGCTCGTGATTCATACAGTAGTTCAAACACACACACACACACACACACACACACACACACACACACACACACACACACACACACAGAGAGAGTGAGGAGTGTCATCTTCACACCAGCGGTGTAAGAAGACTCCATGTGTATCGGAGGCGCTGGCAGAGAAAGGGCCGGCAGCATTAAACGACGTGAATCATCTTTTCTTTTTTTTCCCGTGCTGTAAATGCTCAAAGGAAACCCGTGGGGGAGCCATTATTTAATCACATTTCATAATCTGTTTAGGGAAAGTATTTTTAAAAAAGGGTCCACCCCCAGCCCTTCTTGGGCTCGGAATCCGTTTGGCAGCTCCCACTTGTCACTCCAGTTCTTTTCTTCTTATTATTTTTTTTAAAATTGTCTAATGCCAAACGGAGTTTGGCAGGAAATCTACCGAAACGCCTCCAAGCAACGCAAAGTTTGTCTGGCAGCCGCAGCAGAGGCCAAATGAAAGATCCTCCAAAAGCCTCTTTAACATCAACAGGGAAAGATTCAATTCAATCTTATTTGTACAATGACGAATCACAACGTACACATTAATCTTGCGGACACGACATAACAATACACAATGTGCAAAATATTATGTTGAGGCTGAAAGGTACTCAGCTGTGTGACGGTGGCGCCAAATTAAATAACGTGTGAAATCCTTCAAAACGCGCATGTGTCTGACATACAAGCTGACATCGATCCGTTCGTCTGCGCGACCTATTGACCCCGCGCACACGTCGCGCGCTGATCGCCACAGCCACCGAATCATCCCAATTCAATACCGAACTGCGTCCGCCGCTTAGACGGAGAGAAGGTCAACGGGCGTCGCTAGTGTCACGCGACGACGCGATGAAGAAAAAGACCAGTTGCGTCTTTGCGGTTCCGATCGATGGACGATGTACAGAATACTACTATACTATTGCCTTTGTGTGTGGTTATCGTGGGGTGTTGTTATTCTTTTCTATTCAGTTTTTGTTATCATGACTTTTTTATTCTAAAGCTTTCACCCGGGGAGCATATTAGATAATTAGCTTCTTTGCTGTTTCCGTTATGATAAATGTATTGCGCATTGTCCCTGTTAAGTACACAACAAATACCTGAACAAAGTGTGTGCTGTATACATCCGGACCAGAACGCCGGGTCAGCTTTGGCTAAAGCTACAGAGGGCGCGGTGAGGGATTATTACTGATATTACAGGTGCACTCACTATTACCTTCAAATGCAGGGATTTTAATAATCTGGCTGAATCACTTTGCCCTGTTGTTCGTCTTTGTGCCTTCATGTCTGTGACTCTGTGGCAACAAAAATATGATCATTTGAATCAGAATTGTTCTGTATAATGTTAAAGTGACGTGTGTATTGGTCTTTTTCTCTGTGATTTTTGGATTGTCAGAGAATGCATCATTCTCGTCATTTGTCAAAAAAACTTGTGACTCTTACTTTTTTAAATGTTCTTCCGCGGGCAGTTTTAATGTGCTGCGTATCCGAGTGTTGTCGGGATCAAGTAGCAGTTCTGCTCAAAAGTAGGCAAATACTTTCTCTCCCTTTGAGTCCCTCCCTCACCGTCTCCTGGACTCTCTTTCCATTCGCTCCGTCTCACTTTGAGTCGCTCTCTCTCATTGAAGTACAATATATATCTGGTGCCATTCTAATGGCTGTAGCTGGGAATAGATGTAAAGCTCCCATCAACAATAAATCTGTGTGTGCGTGTGTGATTTGACTGTATAGATATTGGGGATGAAGCAATGCACACGCACACACACACACACACGCACACGCACACGCACACACACACACACACACACACACGCACACACACACACACACACACACACACACACACACACACACACACACACACACACACAGAGCTCCCTCGCAGCAATAAAGTGCCGCATAATCCATCTATAAAATCATGAGTCACTCTGGGCTCGCTGGTGCGCTGTGATTATTATTAATATGGAATTCAGTGGTACTGATTCATCCAGCCGTTGGATTGCTAATTAGGACTGGAGAGGAGAAGTTCGACCATGTGGGGCCGGGGATATTTTTAATCGCTCACGACTGCAAATGTGTTTGCTGGCTGCACGCGGCGACTGAACACATTCATGTGGGGATGACACAGAAGGAGATATGGTTTATGATGTCTGGCTGGCGGGATGCTTTGTCTAATTGGCCAGCAGATATGAATGGGAGATATGTATTTGACTATGAAAAAAGGAAAAGGGCTAACCTTCCCTTAGGTGCTCTAACTCTTACTAGCTGTTGGCAGGCGATCTGGCTGGCGGTGGAGGCGACTAATGGACCTCCTGGCAGGACCCAAAATGTATCAGCATGTAATTGAAGATTTCTAAGTCTACCGTGAGATTCAGAGTTAAGGCTTCTGTCTGGGCCGACGGGGCCGAGCCTCCGGCTGGCACGCCGACTGGCAACGGAACAAGTCCACATGTCGGAATAACGTCGGGACATCCACTGAGGGACAGCAACGTGGACGGATCGCTCACACTTCTTTTAAGGCCACTTGGCTCAAACTGGCCCGCACGGCTGACTGACCTTCCTGCCACATCACTCGTTTGTTACCGCAGATACAGAGAAATACCCTGATGGGCCAAAAACTATAAGGCCGTGATGTCCAGACACATTCCTCGTGCCACGGTAGTTCTTCTTCTGTCTCCTCTGACCAGATGGCACAGCCTTCGTTTTACTTCCAGTCTAGTGATCAGTTGTATCTGATTCCACCATGAGTGGTCGTCTTCCCTTACGCACATGCTGTAGTTATTGAGTTTAGTAAATTTTGCCATTGTGTCATTTTCTCATATCTTCATTTGTTTTGTTTTTTTATAGAAAGATTAAAACTTAAGACCATCTGTCTCCATTGCATTCA
Organism: Scophthalmus maximus; assembly: GCF_022379125.1. Taxonomy (NCBI): domain Eukaryota; kingdom Metazoa; phylum Chordata; class Actinopteri; order Pleuronectiformes; family Scophthalmidae; genus Scophthalmus; species Scophthalmus maximus. The sequence goes on along the minus strand of NC_061524.1, from coordinate 2,868,862 downwards.
TTTGAACTTTAGGGAGCTGTTTTCGTAAATTGGAAAGATGAAAAAAATATCATCAAATGTGGACTTTGACAGTCTTTACCTCATTTCCGTGGCTTTTCACTGGGGCTCACGTAAACAAGAATATGCTAATAAGATGACAAAGGTGCACGGGAAATGAGAGATTCTTTGAGTGTGTTGGTGCACAGGTCTCTTGTCTCCTAATCCTCTCCAAGCTTCAGGCTTCAGGCCAGAAGGTGGTCTGCGGCAACTCCCCGGGTCAAATCAGAGCAGCCGCCGAAAACCGCACGGTTCCAATGGAAGGCGATGGCTGAGCGATGAGAAGCTAATCAAGCTGCGGCGGCGTTATTGAGCCAGTCAGACGGAGCGGGCGGCGCCGGCGCCTCCTTCAATCCTTCTGATGAGGGCAATCAGCTGATGAAACGGCGAGCGGCGGAGAGACGGAGGAGCGTCGCACTCTCACCGCGATTGTCACGCATTGCCTCGATCTTCACTCCCCTCTCCGCCCGTCACTCGCTGTCACCCATCTACCCCCAGTTATCCTTGCCCCCCCCCCCCCCCCCCCCCCCCCCCCCCCCCCCCCCCGCATGAGGTGAAAGACGAAGGGAGGGAAAGATGTGCAATGCTACTGAAGGGAAATGAAAGAAGGGAGACGGCGAGAGACAGAGAAGGGAGACAAAAGCGAGTGGAGAGTTTGGGTTGAGAGACGGATAATAGTGTGTGCACACGACAGATGACCTCCATTACACGAGGCTGATTAGTATGAGCCCGTTGGTTGGTACAGACACCAGCTGAGATGATGATAAGGATCTTTGGGAAACCTATTCCTTTTTTGCCACACACCATTCTTCTGGCAATTTACCCCTCCGACACACATCGCGAGATCAAGGAATTTGCTGTCTAACAAGCTGGTGCGCGTTGCGTTCAGCGCTTCACCGTCCTCGGGGACGACACCTCATTAATTATATAATGGACAAGTGATTAAAACAAAAGGCCCCCGCCGACATACGGACGCGGGCAAACACATTACGACAACATGAAAATTTAACGAGGATTTGCGCCGCGGAAGCGGGGAACACAAAACTTTGGAGGCAAACATAGCGTGCAATGTTAACATATTCATAAAGGGATTTCCTAAAACGTCTTCTCCCTTTTCATCCGCAATCGCCGCGTCTGGTTTACGTCACGCTCGTCTCATGGTCATCTCAGGGCTCAGCCTGTATGCGGGTATGTCCCGCGGCGGCCCGAAGCCGGATGAGCTGGTGTTTAGAACGCCGCGAGCATGTAAAGATGCCTGAAGGAGTTTGAATGAATGGGTTTTCTACAGACACAGCTTACGCTCCGCACAGTCGCGGGGGCCTTAGTCAGCATCTGCAGCGCCACTGTTCTGTCGCTGCGTGACATGTTCCTGAGATACTATCTGCGCGGCGAGGGCTCATGGATTCTCTCACCTGGAAAATGTCAAGTGTGGCCGACCGGTGTGCGCGGCAGCGGGACGCGGCCGAGTCGACTTCCCTCGCGGCCTGCGAGGGAGAACCGGTCCGCTACATACCGACGACGCTCAGAGTGATGAGGGGAGAACATGTCTCGTTGGATGCGCTCCATGAACTCTGGTACTCTCCTCATTAAGGTCCAGCAGAGGGGACGGAGAACATGTCCCAGTGGCCAGAGGGTCGGTTTTCAAGAAGTTTAAACGGAAAAATGGGTCACGGGCCAAAAAAGAACCCATAAGATGTTGGCGAGGAATTATGTTTCATTGTTTTTGTTTACCGTATTTGACATTGCGAGATAGGCCATTGTGAGCAATTTGATGCATATTGATTGACAGATGGGCCTTGTCGGAGGTGTGGGCTCTACTCAGTGCCATTCAAAGTTTTTATTAGTTTTATACTCTGTATAAATACTCTGTGTTATACACTGTCAGTTTTACTTAGTTCTTAAATATCCCACGATCAAAACGCGGGACCACTAATCAGGTTTGTTCGGGTTTAGATCTAAAGTATTATTTTTCTCTCCATTAGTTTTATTCCTTCACAATTAGAAACTACTGCCTTATTCACAGTGTGTATGCGCTGCAAGGTCAGAAGGAGGTTACGCAAGTCAGTGCAGTGTGACAGACAAGACAGGGCAACCGAAGGAAGATTCAAATATTCTCACAAATAACGTTCTATGAATCACATATGGTGAGTTAACTGCCCTCGTCCTAAAGGCAGATGTATTAAAACATGGATTAGGCAAGACATGAGCTAATGTTTAGATATCGTTGTCCAATACTAGTACTTTTGCATGTAATAGAAAGAGCACAACTTAATGAGTATATATATATTCAAACCCTTCTTTCAAGAACAGCCTAAGATTTGGGATCTGCATTCTTCAACTGTTAAATTGTCGACGTCTGTATTGCTCTTCGTCATTCTCCTGGATGCATCAGGCCCGAGATAAATGCTTCTGTACAAGGCATCATCCGTCTCCCCAAACCGCATTCCTCCTCCCGCGCACCAGATTTCTACCACAAACATGTCACCGTTCCCTAGACCGTAGCCCTCCAGTATGAATACTAACAATGTCACACATTTATTTATCTATCAGACTAAAAACGCTGGAGCGTTTCCTCTAACGCACATCGCCACTTGTGCTGAATAGCGGAAGCGTCTCAAATAAATCAAAATACACTTTATTAGAAAAAAAAAAAGGCTTGATCCTGTCAAAGATAACGCGAGCAATTGTATCCAGACAAGCGAACCGCAGCTCGGACATGTGGAGAATCTTCAGTGAAGGGGCCGAGGGCAGTAGGAACCCTTTGGAATTACTTAAATGTCCTTGAATTTGTCTTGAAATATAAACAAAAGCTTCCAACATCTTATCCTCTTGCCTGACATTTATATTTTAGTTCCCCACATTGAGATAATAAATTGGGGTTTTGTGTTTTCTGAAGATGAAACTCAGTGTTTTACCGCTAAAGGGGAAAAAAATCAATCATATCACAGAGTGCATCATTGCACTGGAGAAGAGATCTGTATTAGCAAGTCCTGAATTTTTGAAACTTTTATTGCAATGGACATTAGTCCATTTCAACATGAGGCTATCATGAGGACCAAAGTTAGTTTAGCCTGGATTTATATAAAGGTGATACAATCATCTTACCAGCACCACGGCAGTAAAGTACTGCTTTCCTTGAGAAAGACAATAAGCAATTTTTAATGTATTTTAATATTATTTGAAGCGCTTTCCTGTTCTATTGTTAGTTCAAATTTTGGTATAAGGCAGGCACCTCTATCAAAGAGTTTTATTTGTATTCATGTTATCTTTTTATTCAAGGTACCAATTGATTTTCAAGTCAAATATGTGTCAGTGTAGCTTTAATTCTTTCGAAATATACCACTTATATAGCACTTTATAAAAATGATGGTGTTTGACCTTGGTTGTAATAATGGATAATCTCCGTCTGTTGTGTGTGTATGAATATGTGCATGTGCTACTGCCCATGCCCATGAGTGTGTCCATACACACATTCCCCGCCACACTTCTATGTGTTTGCATGCCTATACAGAATGTGTGTGTGTGTGTGTGTGTGCGTGTGTGTGTGTGTGTGTGTGTGTGTGTGTGTGTGTGTGTGTGTGTGTGTGTGTGTGTGTGTGTGTGTGTGTGTGTGTGTGTGTACGCACAGTGGCCACATCTATCACACAGTCCAGAGAGTTACAGAGTGTGAAATCAACTTTGACATTCATGGTTCTAACCTCCCAAGGCCATCCTGAAGCGGAACACTTAGAGTGGAGTGTCACTTTTCAGACAGAGAATAATAGCCGAGTCTTCTCCCGTCTTTGAAGACGACTCTTCATTCTCTCGCTGACTTTTATTCATTTTGACCTCGCCCGGGAAATAATGGGCTAAATGCTCTTATCTCTCTCTCCTCCTCCGCTGCTGCTCAATCTGACTCTTTTGCATGCAGCCTCTCTCTTACTGTGGCGATGTTCTCCCCCCGAAAATTGTCCTCATGTCCCAACAATAACAGAGTTTAAATATTCGAATGAAATCAAAAACATGTGAATAAATTGTAGTCCTAACTGTGGGCGGCATTGGTCTATGTGGCTCTTTTCCCATGTGCTAATCATGTTTTTATTATTTTAACCATACAGCGTATCCCATAATCCCAACAAAGAAGCAACTAAAACTGATATCACCATGCTTCCAGCTCTTTGAGTTTCGTGAAAGGCGCTCTATGAATCCAACGTATTATTATTATGTCAGAACGCAAACCTCTGCAGATATTGCTCCAGACATTTTCCAGAACCTTTGCAGAAAAAACAAATTCCCAGAAAAAGGTCAGAGTGAGCCCACGCGAGAACGCAGTAGGGGAAAATCTCTGCACGATTCACGACGAGCGAGTTGGTGTGTTGACGACTGTAAACAAAGAAGCGTCTGTCCAGATGCATTTTTCCAACATTTTTCCCAGAGTTCGTTGCTGAAAACAGCTGGAGGGTTCCTCAGTGGCAGCTACTGTAATGTTGATCATGTTTCATGGTTTTATCCACACGTAAAAACAAGGACATGGACACCATGACAAGTCTCGGGGAGGTCATGGTCGACTTAAGATTTCAGGCCTGTGCCACTTGGGGGGGGGGAGCAACTAGCTTATTAAAATACAGAGTCATAAAAATGAATGGGCAACTCAAGTCTCTCGGTTGCTGGAATTTAAATCGTCTGACCCTCCTTAAGAAACCCAAGCTGACTCATTACAGTCTCTTTGTATTCGTCTCTCTCTTCCCCCGTCTCATGTCAAGTTCCTGTCAAGTTCCCGTGCTTTGTTCTGCCTTCTACTGGTCCTGTTCTTGTGCCCTTGCTTCTGAAACTTTCCCTCTTCCCCCTGTCTAGGCGGCGCCTTTGATGGACTTTGGGTTTGGCCGCACGCGAGTCCTCCGTGGGATCATTTCGACTGGTTTCCGGTTACATCAACAACTCGCCGCGTCTCTGCCTTTGTTCTAACAGACTTTTGCATTTTTGTATTTCTCCTGGCTCAATAAACTCCATGACACATGTCTCGCCATGCTGGACTTCTACTTTGGTCAATTAGGTTTTCAATTGTTTGCAAGACTGTTTGTCATGCACCGTGCTCAGGGGAATTATGGAGTAAAACCAAGCTGCACACAATGGATGAAAAACAAGCCGAGTATGTTCTGGGTTGATTCTTGGGCTCAGGATGACGATGCTTAGCCACGAATCAAACAAAAATGTCTGTGATTAAGTTGAATCACTTAGATTTAGTGAAACCACAGCGTTTTCATGTCAACTGTGTTTCACAGGAAAACAGTTTTGGAAGAGTGCAATGGGGGGAATCTGGGACGACGGCCAACCGAGCTATGAGTGCAGTCAACAGGTGGAGCTCTTTTTGGTCCATGAAGATTCATTTGTTTTAATAACGTATAACCCCAGCACCTACGGGTGTTGTCTCGGCAACAACTAGAGAGCTTTACAAGAAAGAAAACCTCTACCAAAGGCTAAACAGAATTGTGAAATTATTAAGGTTATAGAAAATGCTTACATATTTGAAATCCACCACAGATCCACAGATACAACTGCAATGAAATCATTATTTTTCTAATTCTATACCAAAACCTAAAACTACCAGAGCAGAGGAACCATATACTAACAATATGTGGCGATACAACTTAATAACAAACACATTGAATAAAAAACCCTATCACTCAACACATATTGTAGGTCATTTGCCATCGGAGGCTAAAAGATCAATTTGGGACACGAGGATTCATCGGCGTCGATACACGACGAGCTCATTACCTAATGAGTGAGTTGACGAATGGGCCGTTCCCACCGATGGAGCGTTCCTTTAACCCGCGCCGGGGGTTAAATGTCTTTGTTGTGACAATCAGGGTTTTTTCTTCGTCTCTGGTTCTCTTAAAGAAGAGACGTTAAATTTGTCAAGCAATCACTTGTACTGTGCAGTGAGTTTGCAGTGGACCATTTCCTTTTATTACTTTAAAGCTATTGTTTTGACCTACGCTGTGTCCTCATTAAGTGCTTCTTTATTACACCTTTTTCTACAAAAAAAATTAAAATAAATGGAGGAGTTACTGTCCCAATGCAATATGTTCCAACAACAAATTAACATGACATATAGGATGTTGCAGAATCTCTCCAGGCAGCTGGAGAGATTCATAACTGAGAGGATGCACTGAAGAATATGTGTGTTTTGACAGATGTGAAAGGATGAAGTGGTGTGTGTGTGTGCTCTTAAGGTAAAGAGATAGAAGCTTTTTGTTTTTCTGTCTCAACAGTGAGCCATTGTGTGTCTGTGTGGATCAGGTATGTGTTTGTATAAGCTTGTGCATTTGCAGATTCTAGCTCTTATAGTCTCCTGATCCCCCCTTTTTTCCTCCAACAGAGTGGAGATGGAGAGAGACTCAGAGAGAAAAGGGATTTGAAACAAACAAGGATGGAGGGAGAAATGTCATCATCAAATATCATTCTACTCTCCCTGACACTCCTGTGTGCTTAAATGATGACTATCAATATACTTCCCCAGCAAACCATAACAATGTGACATCAATATTATTCGCCTGACATGTTATCATCTCCACGGTGTCTTTGCAACTGTCTGACATGCAGGGAGAAAATGGAGCACCAGCTGAAAAAAGTTCAGAGAAAATCCACGAGGAGACGTGGAGAACGTGGCTCTTTGAAGTCTCGTCGTTCAATTTATTTTATCTGTATTTTCTTTACTTCACAAGAGTTGTATTTTTCTATAATCGCTTTAGCAACTGCTCTGATGTGCAGAGTTAAAGGTTTGTTTGTTTTCACAGTAGCATCGACAGTCAGATGGAAACTCTTGTTGGATCTACAGATTGCTGCAGAGCAAGGATTTGCTTGTGCTACCAGTTAAGTGAGGGAGAAAATTGTTCTGAATGCGACGATGTTGACGGAAGGATCATTCATCTGATTGTGGAAACACGTTAGATCTTTTGTCCATAACTGTCACAAGTTTGCACTGTAGCCTCACAGCCATGAGGTCCAGAGTTCGAACCTGCTGCCAGGTCTTCCTGTGTGGCGTCTGAATGTTCTCTCTATGCCTTTGAGTGCTTCCTCTGGGTACTTCCGTTTCCTCACACAGTCCGAAGTGATGCAGGCTATGACTGGTTCATTTTTGGCCTGAATTTCCACTTTCCAAAAAATGTTGGAACCTACTGACACAAGCCCCCAATGGGCCGTCGCCCAGTCGTCTGAACTCTTTACAGATGTGATTCAAGACATCCCGACCTAACGCTCCTCCTCCTAGATTCCTGGGAGGCAAAATATTTAGACGAATCCTCGAACAACTGCGGCCAATCATGAATGTAGGATTACGGCATAGTAGGCAAAGTCAGCAAGTCGGGTCGGGAGAACTGCACAAGCAATCCAATGACATTGAAAGTCGCGTCGTCTGAACTTGACATTAGGTTAATTGCCGATTCTTTATTACCCCGAATAGTTGTTGGTCTCTACATGTCGGCCCTGTGATTGACTGGCAACACGTCCGAGGTGTCCGACGCCTCTCGTCCAACGTCGGCAAACACATCAAATCCAGTAGCAAAGGAATAAACAGCTAAATAAGAATTTGAAACACGGGTAGTTTGGGCTTTTTTCCCCCTGAAAATGAATCTGAATACCTGCACTGTGGGACATGATGAACCACAGTAAATAAATAGTAAATTAGCTTCTGAAGGAAGGTAATCTGCAAACTGAAGTGCCAATATCAGTATTAAAATGTGACTGAATATCTCTCTTGCAACAAGTAAGCATTAAGAATGTGGGTCTATGGAAGCAAATAAGAGACATAAGTCTTTATGGGTCCAACATGTTACGCCAACTGTATTTAAAGGTTCAACGCCAGTCTTTTCTTTGCAGCCTGCTTCCTGGCCTTTGATTGATCAGAGATCGCTTGGTGCCGCCTTAAAAACGTGTGTCACTATGGCGAAGACGAAGAAGAAACATTTCTAGTGCTGTGTTTTTATTGAAGCGACAATTAATTTGACAACCTTTACTTTAAGACAGAAGCGGCGCGCACACCAGTCAGCTTAGACGTTTGAGGTTCGAATAAATTAAGTTCTACTGACATTTTCCTCCCACTCCCAAGAAATCCACGTCTGCCTAATATGCTTTTGGTACGAGTAATATCCCCTTTTCCGTAGTCCTTTGTGTTTGACATTATAATGAAACGCCGTATTGTTAGAGCACACTCCCACTCTCTCGGTCTTTCATGCTCACATTCTCTTTTATGTTGTGCTCCGCAGAGATTGTTGTCAGCATATGGTTATATATATATATATAAGATCAGCTCTCACTGACAGGGAGAAGAAGAGGGAGGGAACTGGTGTGGAGGCGAGACGCAGAGCGAGACGCAGAGCGAGGCAGGAACGAGCGTTGAGAGACCGAGGAGAGTGTTGACTGTCACTGCAGAAGCAAACTGGAGGGTGAGGTTGGCCAGAATTAAGCCTCTGTGAAATGATTGTTCAAGGTCAACACTGATTTATCAGCCATGAAGTAAAGAAAAAAAAATGCAATATATGCATGTAAGAACTATACACCTCAGTCCTGTTATTTTACTCTACATCAATATGACGATGTTTTGGGCGGTTGGCCTTTTGTCCGAATTTAAAAATGACACCAGCTTTGTGTCCTGCGTCTAGTGTGAGATTAGCGTTCACCTTGTTTCCTAGAAACCAAGTTTTAAGTAATAAACCCCAATCCTTGCCTGCATGTTGTTCACAGACATTGTATTTTCAAGTTATTCAATCATCACATTTGTCTGCCGTGGAGGACTGTGACACCAGAGGCCAGGTTTTACATTTACTCCTGAGTAGGATTTTGTGACCTCTGCCAAGAAGGTTATGTTTTTGCTTCTCTCCGTTTGCGTTATGGTTGGTTTGTTGGTCGGTCGGTCGGTCGGTCGGTTTGTTAGTTGGTTGGTTGGTTGGTTGGTTGGTTGGTTGGTTATTTGGTCGGTTGGTTGGTTGGTTATTTGGTTGGTTGGTTGGTTATTTGGTTGGTTGGTTGGTTGGTTGGTTGGTTGGTTGGTTGGTTGGTTGGTTGGTTGGTTGGTTGGTTGGTTGGTTGGTTGGTTGGTTTGTTAGTTGGTTGGTTGGTTGGTTGGTTGGTCAGCAGGATTACACAAAACAATTGAACTATTTCCATCAAACTTGGTGGAAGGACGGGACATGGGCCAAGAAAGAACCCATCCATTTTTCTGAGTTTATGTTTACTGATCAATTTGATTTTTTTCATGTTTGGAAATCGTATCTTGGAAGGAAAAACTAAATGTCTGCATCCAAAACGAACAGGTTTTCTAGCCACAAAAGCGCCATGTGAAGCAGACATGGCTGAAACAGACAGGTCGTTGAAATGTGAGTTTAAACTTTTGGGGTTTGCTTCAACCTCTAACCATTCCATCTTTAAAGTTATTTCTTACCCCAAACATAACTCGAGATAATAGTTAATCAACCATTATCTTATTTGACAGGCATGAGAAGATGACTTTATTCCATCATCACGTTCACTGCTCGGCGGGATCGTTGCCGTCACTTATTTCAGCATGTTTTAGTTTTTTTCCGTGAGATTCCGTGACACCGTGTTGAACGGACGGCTCGAAGCAGTCAGCAAGAAGCGGAGATCTGTGCCGTCGCTGATAAAGTAATTAACCCAGATACAGTTTGCTCTGCTTGCAGTTCCTTTTCCAGGTATTCCTACAAGCCCAGGCTTTTTTCACCGTTATGGCTACAGAGGAAGTAATTAACAGACATACAGAGGGAATACGACTATATTAGATACTGGATGAGTGGTCCCTTGGGTCAGTTTGTTCTTGTTCTTTCAACCCGCACACACACACACACACACACACACACACACACACACTTCCCCCGCCTTCCACTTCCAATCTCTCTCTCTTTTTCTTTCTGTCGTCGTCTTCTATTCTCTACCTCCCCTGATTTCCCCGCTCCGTCGTCTCGTTCTCATCCCCCGCCTCGGGGGCCATCCTCTAACTGCTATGATGACTTCATTTTCTGGGCTGAGGGGAGTTTCTTTATTAGCCAGTCTTAATGGTCCTTTATGATGGCCTACATACCGCAGTCAATCTTCACAACGCGCCGCCTCTGAGGCTGTATTTAACATGACTATTAGTCTGACACGTCCACAAGTGGTCGACTGAATAGGCGTCCTCACACAGACGCGGCTCTTTGCACTTTTCGCCATTCATGCTGCTCTTATCCGCCTCACCCGCTCTTGGCTTTCGTCTGGTCTCATTGAGCGTGATTTTCTTCTCCTTGTTCTGTGCCTCATTCTCCCGTCCCGCTTCTCCGCCGTGTCTCCCGCGCCGGCTGTATTTAACATTGGCATTAGCCTGACAAGTCGGTGGGTGGTTGTGTCTGAATGCAGGCAGGCATTTCAAGGATCGGATTCCTCTTTCACTCCTGAAGTGTTGCTGCATTTCCATCTTCTTTTCTTTCTCTATCTCTATCCGCCTTTCTCTCTCACCCACATTCATTATCCGTCTTCTGTCTCCATTCAGAGTCGTGCTCCATTATACAAGAGCCACAAGACTGTATTTAACTTGAATATTAGGCTGCCGAGTCCAGCTCTGGCAACATGAATGGCAGCGAAACATATAATTCCTCTCTCTTTTATTGCTTTTCTCCATCTCCTTTCTTCTGCGGCTACAGGAGGGATCATTTATCTCAAAATCAAAATTAAAAGGGAAAATTGTATCTCTCCCAGGAATAATCAAGCTTTTCTCGAATGGTAAAAAATAAAAGGAGAAGCGCAGCATGAAGTAAATTAAACATTGCGCTGGCAAAGACGTATCATGGAATTACAGTTTGAAATGAAAAGTAGAACTAGTTCATGGGTTTACGGTGAAAATTGCAATGAAAATATCTACGATAAAAGATAAAAGAAGATAATATGGCATATAGCCTCATAAAATCTGATGCAGGATACTTATTAAAAGGCGTTATCCTACAAATGATAGAAAGTATATATATTTACAAGTGAAACTTTGAATGAGTTCTGTACTCAAAGGTCTCTGGGGGGCTTCAAGCGGCGTGATGGTTCCCCACTTATTGAACCATGCCCTGAACCCATGAAATATGTTGCAGTGACTTTTATAAATACATGTTGTCTTTGTTAGTACAGTGTCATTTTACTTGGCATATAGTCAATTTTTTAAGTTTTCATCATGATTTTTGATGTCATTCTACAAATATTAACCTGCCAAAACCAATGATGCATAATGCATTTTCCTTTGGCTATTAAATAGTATTTATTGCTTGATCTGCATACAGTTCAACTCTACAAATATTATATAGAGTTGAGACAGATAAAAAGAGATGACAGCAATGGAGGTAGGTATGGAAGTAGATATATGAATTACACCATTCACAATGCCCTCGCTACTTTCCCCTTTTTCTTTCATCTTTACTCTATGTGCAAAATTATTAGCCAGAGATTCTTTTGAAATAATAATGCACCAAGTAGATTTCCTCTGGCAAGGACAATATGAATTATTCTCCTTTTCTTTTTCTTTTTTCCTACCCAGGCACCTTTACTTGAACACACTGCAGTATGGAAATACAAAAGGAAAATGTTCCACATTGTTGAAGACGATGGGAAAAAAGAGGAGGAGACGTCAGATTTGTCAGAAAAATTATTGCACGAATGGAAGTGGAAAAAACATTTTTTTTTTCTTGGTGGAAGACATTTGCATTGTCTGACATTCGCTATTCCAAAAAAATACTTTTTAAATTACACAGAATCTCTCGGCAAAGACTTGGCACAGTCCTCTGCTTTAGTTGGCACCCGATTTGTATTCATTTATTTTTTGCATAAAGTCAAAGGGCAATTGACCGTCGGATGCGATCACTTAAGGGAGCGGAGCACTGAATTATTTTCGGATACTCCCCTAATTGACATACAAAGACTTCTGACCTCGCATCCTCACTAATTTAGTTTTCCAGGGTGTCGCATTGATAAAGCTGCCACTAGGAATAAATAGATAAAAAATGTCAGGGTTTCCTTCAACAAGTGTTCATTGTAAGCACGCCCACGTTTTTCCCCTTTGATAAGTGTGCGTTTCCTTCCCATCTGGCAATCATTACTTTCCAATCATTTCAGCACAATGCAACAGTCAAACGTACAGACGCTGGACAGCGTCTTGACCGAGAAGGAGCAGGTCTTCTTTTGTCTCTGTCGAGCTTTGAGCTTTGATACTGCTCTGTTGCAACGCAGTTGAGAGTACATGCAAGCACCACCCGTGTTAAATGTCAGAAGGTGATTAGGTCTGATGAATGTACTTCAAACATTTTCAAACCTTTCCATACCAAGCACTGACTGCTTTACACTGGTTTCGGTGCAATTTTGGAACATTCACAGAGAACTCAAACCTACATGAACAAATCGATTGGCCCCAAATCAACTCACTCCGGTTTAGCTACATTTAACTTTGCAATACTCAATTTCTATCAAAATATATATCATACATACAGTTCTAGTATATCCTACATATTCCTTAATAGCATATTTCACTATAGTGAGACAAATAAAGGATCATGTTCAATCACAGCATCCTGCTAGGGCCACACGCCGTGGTTTACATGCTAACGCGCTCTGCTAGCTGTTCATGCAATGCTAAAGAGAAGAACACAGGAAACAAAGTCCACGGCCAGATGAAAGCGCACCAGGTTTTTTCTCCAACCGCCTGTGCCTCCTCCCTCCAGGCTCATTGTGACACTTCATGATTTGATTGACTGGCGCCGGTGTTGCCCTTTTGAAAAGTTGAGTTCCAAACCAATGATGCTGGACACAGCGCAAGCAGAGCCAAACGACGGAACCACGGCGTAGTCCGGCAGCTACATGACGTCAGGCCCCATTCACAGGGAATGAGTGCTCCTCTGGAATACTGGAGTTGTAGCAACAAGGGGGAGACAAACCTGAAATACACGCAGACGGCAAACAAGCTATTAGCAAAGACAAGTGTGGACTGAATACACGCGGCTTCTCTATGACTTTCAATGTTTTTACAGAATTCAATTCCCAAAAAACGGGCCAATTAGGAGCCGGAAGGTCGAACACACGGCAGCCAATTTACATGTCTATTGCACATTGTCACGGGGCTAATGTGAGGTAAAGGTCTGCAACTGCTACCACGGGGACGCCGCCACTCGTTCACTGCGTAATGACCCATTGAAACTTCACACACAGTCATTTTCGTTTTTCATCGCGCGTACCAGTTAATTTCCTCACTGGCACCAGTGACTTCTCCTTTTCCTGCGGCGGGTTTAGTGTCGCAGCCGTCGGGTCCCATCGCCGGATGATAAAACAACAACTGGTAATATTTAATTACTCAAATGACTTTGTAAGAAAAGCGCCGGATGAGGGATAAACTGCGGCAGTCGTCAGCGCGTGTGTGTGTGTGTGTGTGTGTCAGCAGAGGTTTTTAAAGTCCAAGCTAATGAGCCGTGGGTTGAGCCAGAGTCTCAAGGCAATGGACAATTAACCGGGGGACTCATCTCAGAGTCTCTCTGTCCTTTCTTTCCCTTTCTGACTCTTTCTCGCCCTTCTGGGTGAATACCTGCGAGCGCAGGGGGCCTCTGTGTGTGGGGTCCAGCCGTACAGTCTAGGCGTGAAGCTCATTAGACACAGGGCCCGTGTCCCGTGTGGTGCAGCGAGACGGTTCCTCTGAGAGAAATGGACGTTTTGAGACGAACAATAGGATGTTGTGTTTGGAGTTTATGTAAAACACTGTACATAGGTTATGATAAAAGAGAGGATGCAACAGTGATACCTTAGATTTCACCCCCAACGCCTTTTTTTTTTTTTTTTAAGGGATCCAGTAAAGAAAGAAAAGTCATCAAACATATTTTCTTTTGTTTTCAGAAAACGCAGAGCGGCCTTGACCACAAACCGTTAACTACCCCCCCCCCCAACGAAACGTACAGTACCCGTTGCAGCTATGATAATCTTGTACTGTGGTAAAGTTAAGAAAACATCATTGTAGTCAAGAAAACACTGTGGCCTCTCCGCCCACGTGAGAGAGAAGGACCGGGCGCCGTGGTCAATGAAAGGACCGAATCTCTCTAACACAAAGGACAGCGGACGTTGGGTTTCTGTTCCAGTAACTCCGATCACAATCTCTGACGTACACATCCGCCGTGTTCCTTAGCAAACCTTCCCTGTGAGTCAGAAGGTGTCGTTCCACGGGGCGACGGCACGTCTTGAGGGTCAAGAGGAGAGTCAACCTCACCGCGCCATCTTCCCTGACCTCCCGCTAATGACTCCTGCGGAGAAGGTCACGTTTCCCCGTGTCCTCCGAAGTGTCTTCGTTAGAGCTAATTCGTGGTATTTGAATTTTATGTTTCAGATATTGCAGAAAAAAAGAACGAGCTCGCAGTGGTTAAAAAAAAAAAAAGTATTAAATCTGAATTATTCAATTTGGAACGAGATGAAATCCTCGCTTAGTGTTTTAAAGCGGGCAGGAAGGAGCTCCGTGTCCGAGGACAAAGACGACACGATAACGCTGTGTGGAATCGAAAACCTCGGCCTCTCTCAGCGACTGCAAATGTTATACGCGCATTAAATATTGTTACATGACATTTAAGCACGACATTTTCCCTTGAATAATTAAGCACCGCGAGTCCATAAATTTTAACCACGCATGGTCCACTTTGCGGAATTACTCCCTGGCAGCGTCGATGCTGACCAATGGCTTCTCCCGCCGCTTAATTAATCAAGTCACGCAGGCCGAAGACGGGGAAATGTAGCTCATAGCTGCGTTCAGCAGCCCGCAATGTTTTTACTCATTCTTTTTTTTTCATTTAACTAGCCACCCTTTGGTTTTTTACGAGTCCATTAAATAGTTGTTAAAAAAAGGGTAGGGGAGAGACGGCGGGTGGGTGAGGAGGAAAGGGGGAGACGAAGGAGTGTGGGTGGGGGGGGGGGAAGAAGAGAATAGGAGGAGAAGGAGGAGATGGATGAAGAAAAGGGCGCCTTCATTTTCCTCCCCGCTCGCGAACCAAAGATGCGTCTGTCGGCGACGGACGTGGTGCGAACGGCGAGGGCGAGCACATTAACGCGGATCGCCCCGAGAGCCGCCCCCTTCGAGCGTCGTGGAATCCGACTAATCAGATTCATTTGAAAAAAGGCTCAAGGGCGTCGCGGCCCTTTTTTTTCTCCTTCTTTTCTGTCCTTCTCCTCTTCATTCAAATAAGGTGCAAGGCAGAGGGGGCGGGAGGTGCGATTATCTGTTCATCTGTTTCCCTCCTATAGTGTATTTATATGTGTAGATTGTGAGGGTGGTGTATTCATATTGGATACATGAGAATATGCTGCCGTTTGAAATGAGTTAAACGGATGACGACCGACAGGAGGGCGGCAGCAGCAGATGTGCTGGGCCTCTGTCTTCGCAACCATAATGGTGACGGTGCTGAACTCACGTTTAAGACTGAGCAACAGTTAAGTGAATAAAATAAAAAATGAAACGTTGACTACTGGCGTCCCTCAGGGAAGAAACAAGTCTCACACCCATTCACCGTTCTTCGTTGCTATATGTCACCTGACTTCCTCCTTTGCTACCGTCATAATTCCTGCGGCCACTAGGGGGCGACTTACGAGATCACGTAACGCAGACGACTTACAGGTCGGCAGCCGTGTGGTGTGACGTTTTGGTCCAGTGCAAAACGTGTAATAATCAATTCAAGCCCTATCAAAAGGTTTATTCAAACCCTGCAATATGATATCTGGGGTGCCAGTGCCTGTGTATCTGTGCTTACAGTGATGTAATTTCCTGCTTAAGCTAAAATGAGTATTTATGAGTATTGAAACTTGATGACGTCATCAGACGTCATCAGAGTCCTCGACTTTCCGGTACAAAGAGAATGAATGTTTATTTTGGATCGATTTAAACAGGATTATGCAAATAACAACCTCCCGCAGGCCGGCCACTAACTGACGGTTATTAGGAGGTTAAAGACTTGTCAGCTCTACCCGGTTTACAAAGAGTAGTTTGGATGCAGAGCAGTTACACTACTGGAGCAATAACAGAGGAAAAGGCTTTGCTCAAAGGCACAGAGGTGCGTTTACTACTACTGTATTTATGACTCACCGGATAAGACTTAAATGTAAAGACCAGAGGAACGGTATGCAAGTAATTTGAAAATTACAAGTCAAAGATTGTAAACAAAGCCCTGTGGTGCGATTCACGGAAATTAATAAAGAGTAAACAATGAAAGCAACAACAAACGACTACAAAAAAACTAGTGTCCAACTCTTCCACAGATATTTTCAAGGTGTCACTTGTCAGTAGTTGGACATTTGACTCCTGAGTGTTTTTTCTGTCGAACAGAGGTCATCCCAGTTCTCTGTACTCTGACTCTTTATTCTCCACTGCCGGGTTTAACTTTTCAAGTCAGGACCCAAAGTTTGCGTCTCGCCCCGGGGACCCGGACCCCAGAGTCATTTTTAAAATTACCAAGTGTTAAATCAGCACATGCCGAACAACGGCACATTAATCAGGCCCTTTTATTTCAAACTGGAGCGTTTTGTGCACCTGTTTAATGACTCTCACAGTAAAGTCCTTATTAAAGAGACGCCATCCAATTACTGCCAAATATTACAGTTCAGATTAGTGCTCTTATTATGTGAGCGGCCCCGACTGAGCGGTTTTTAGACAATCATTTTCGGACCGTGACTTTTTTGATATTGTGGAGCTCGCGGTCATATTTCAAAAGCACCATTGGCTCCTCAGTTAAGAGACACTGCTCATTTGATTTTGAGAAAAAAAAATAGCGTTTAACTGCATAGGATTTACGAGGGCTGATTGTAATATTAAGCAGTTAAAAAAATGTCAAACATCATTATCATATATTGTCCAACATATATATTCTTAAAAAATTGGCAATTATTCCTTAGATGTAGTTATCAAACCCTGTGGCAAAGAAATGCATTTGTAGATTGAAATTTTACAGTTTAAAAAAAAAAAGTGATAAAAAATACAAATTAAGAACATGTTTATGTTTTTTTTTTACGTAAAAGTTACACAAACATAAATGCAGGCTCATATTGGCCTATTTTAATAGACAACCCATTAACTGGCTGTCGATATCGTCAAAAAATAAAGAGCCAAAACATCCCATTGACATAAAACACATGAAATCAACTATACACTGACGTGTTGGGGCTGTTTCGCCTCATTAATATAAAGGAGTGGACGAAATACTTAAAGACAAGTGACACAAATCGACCACGGCATTGATTCAGATAAGATAATCTAAAATAATCCGTTCTGACCCGTGAGACCTGCGAGATTATGTAAAAACAAAAACGCTCGGCAGAGATAATTGCCGTCTCTCAGGGACGACTCCTCCTTCTAAATCCAGCGTTTGCCACGGAGCTTAGTTGGTAACGTGCTTCGACGGGTGTCTGAATGCTGCTTGTGTCATTTTGTAGAACAACGTGAAGTTATTCTTTTTCTCCTTCTGAATATGTAGTGTCTGGTTCTGCCCAGTTATCATTCCATTAGCTGTGTACAACGGAAAATAGGCTAAATAAATCTATTTTTCCTCGGCTTGTCAATATTATTTTCCTCTGTGCAAATTACTTATTTAATCACACTTACCATTAAAAGTGTGATAAAAAAAACCTCTCCATGTGACTTTTTTCTAAAGATGCAGATACACTTTGTTCCCAAGCTTTAAAAAATGTCCCTTTGTTTTTCATGGTTTAAAAACATTGAGTGGATTAAAAGAAAAGGTTATTATGAAGAAGTTGTCACACACAAACGCAGAGGGAGTGATACAGTGCCGGTATGATATTGTTCGTTGCATTGATTGTTTGATCTGATTATAACAAAAACTGCATGTGTTTATCAGATGTTGGAGTTTTTCTAAAATGGATTACGGATTAAATGACTAAACCTAACATGAATACATAATCTGATTAGTTATTTCCTCTTTAAATCTACAAGCCTCACGTCCCACTGGTATTGTTGTGATATTGAATATTGTGTGGAGGAGGTCTGTGGTTTCCCAGAGCCTGTGGCTCCGGAAACGTCTAATTTATGTTATTTATCTCAATATATGTACAAATATTCTGAAAATCACATTAAATTTGTATAAAATTTATCTTGCCTTTAATATAGTCTTATCTTATCTCCTGCAATTTTATATATTTTCGAGCATTTATGTGTATGTAAACATCCCAACAGCCATTGAGACACTGTAGCAGTCATATGAACAACAAATATGCATGTAAACACGTGCACAAATTCCAATCACACACATCAAGGCAGTCTGCTACGTCACCAGATGACATGACATCGTACGTCAGTCCATTGGGAACAATCCTCCTGTTGACCTTTTGGACTCCCAGCTGCTTGCTTTTTCTTATCTCTCTCTCTCTGGGCACTTTCAAAAAAGAAACGTGTCTTTAACGGCAAATTTAGGGTCCCCGCGACACCGCACACTCTGCTACACTTTGGATTGAAAGGTCATTTCACTCGGCTCCACTTTGGCCAAAGACGCTCGGGCGGTTTGTTGAAGAGTCGGAGAGGGCCTCAGAGCGAATACACAAACTCTGGATCCCATCGGAGGCGAGCGGAATATTCTCCAGCAAACCTTGAAACGCTTGACAACGTAAGTTCACTCCTCCTTGAGCTGCGGGCTGCCTGTTTGCTTACCGTTTTGTATTGGGCTTTCTATCCCTCCCTTCCTTTCTTTCTTTTGCTTCACCTACTCCCACCAGTTTCCATTTTCTCAGCTCTTTGTTTTCCCCCCCCCTCCATTCGCCCGATTCACTTCACTCCGACCCCTGTGACTGACAACACACACTTGCACAGTTGCTATCTGATTTTCCTGCGACAAGGCCGTCCTTCTCAGCATGTGGCGTGTCTCTGTTTGCTAAAGGCCGTTAAATGCCGGGTTGCACTCAATGTGCAACCAACAACACAGAACAAAAAAATGCAAAAAATGCCCGTCACATAGCAGGATGTGAACCGAGACTGGAGACCCAGCAGGAGACAAACCTCCACTCGCAATTTGTCGCTCTGTAAAAAAAAAAACAACACTTGGTCGAAAATGATCTGTTCGTCGGCGGTTGTGGACAAAACAACGTGTCTTTGCTTCTCTCCTCGCAAAGGACACGGGGAAAAATGTGGCATGTCTGCACTGGTGTTAACAGCATCTACAAAACAGTTTCTTCATCATGTTGCTAACTGAAAAAGAAGAGCTAGAGATGTGATAGAAGGTTCTACCATGCCATGAGATGGACACACAAATAAAGAAAGCTATTCTCGCAGTGGAACTGCAAAAGCACCAACTGTATTTCTGCACATAATGGGCCATTTTCATAAACATACAGACACGCAGCTTTTATGTCATTTTCTCCATGCCTATCCACATTCTCTCCATCAGCCTGTCTCTCAGAGAGGGAGGGAAAAAATTGGCCAAATGACCAAACCACGAGTTCACCGTGTCCACATGGAGAGAGACAATTCTGTTGTGAAGGAGCATCGCAGTACAGCACGCTCTCTACTCCGACGGTCTCAAAGTACCTGGTCTAAAGCACGCGGCGCACATGTCTTCTGATAGAAAAAAAAGGTTTGCTCTGCCAGGCAAGTGGTCCAAAAGGGTTGGAGTGAGTCAGTTAGTTAGTTAATTGTGGGTGTGTTTTTAATCATTGAAAGCCATCTCCGATTCCCACAGACAGATGTGCTCGCACCTTAGCAGATTGCTCAGGAACTCTGACGCATGTGGTGAAAATGCCCAACGGTCTTTAAAACGTCCACATATCGTAACACGCTGGTTCAAATACGATGTTGTTTGTCGTGTGAGTTGGAGGACCGGCTCGTAGGTGCACAAAACAAATGAAATATGTTAGCGCGATGGATCTGATTGTGCATTGAATTACAGATGATTGTAGCTTTGCAGCTATTTTGGCACCTGTATGTGACATCTCTGTCGTGACATGTTTGTCTGAAATTGCTGTAATCTGCTTTACGTGGCTTTTCTCACTTTGCATCTAATGCGCTGTACGACGGCGCGCCCACAAAGGTCCAGTTTCCAGGTTCTGCTTGCGACTGAATGGCTCCACTCATCAAAAGAGGTTCAGGTACATCACATCTGGGCTTTTTTCTTTCATTCATTATTATTTTTTCTAAACAAATCCTCCTCTTTGTCAGTGCAATGTCATTCCGAGGATCCTCACTGTCACGTTGAGGCCACCACCTTCTGCCTTCATGCACAGAGTCGCACTCAATCGCTAACGGTGTTTGGGAAAAGTGTCTGATGTGAGAGAGTCGCTGTCCGTGCTATCCAACACGTTGTGATGCAATCAGGACACACAATCAAGGATGAGTGATGGTCAAAAGCCACAGTTCATTGTCCTCCACCCTCTTTCTTTGGCCTTTGATTTGAGCCCACCCATACTCAACAGCGTCCTCGGCCCAAAAACTCCTTATATCCAGTATTTATTCCTATGGAGTTATTCATATATTTTTGGGGAGAAAAGATTTGATCTTCAAAAACCAATAACCCACCAGCAGCGAAATCTAAAAACTTCGGTCGGCGCCGGCCAACACAAAACTGCACAAATACCCTCAGAATAAATGTAAGTATGCAGGGGGGACCCTACCTCCAATATAATATCAGCGTTTCCTGATAACAGTGGCACAAGATGTATAACACTTCTTACACTACTTACCCGGTTACTCCCCCCCCCACTGGCAGCACAGTGCTACCACCAGCCGCTCTGGGAGTGTGTTTTTCGTGTGTACCTCGTACATCACGTTAAGAGGTCATTTCTATAGATTAGCCCCGCTGTGGCACCATGTCTAACCCTAATCGCCCTCTGTCTCTTGACTGTCTGTCTCGGGATGTCCCTCTCTGCCTCTCTCCATCCACCTCCCTCTCACTCTTCCCTCGCACAAATGATGGCACCAGTCTAGAGCCGGCTGTCTGTTGAAATGACCTCACCGCCCATTACCTTGTCCCGGAGTCTTCCTAACCAACCCCCTCTCAGTAACCCCAAGCCTACCAGATCAGCTGCAGGAAGTCCCCCTGTGTACACAGAGGCAAAGTCACTGGATGTGCTTAAGCCCGAACCCCAGATACTCATTAGGCCCTGCCAATGAGCATGTTGTCCGCCGTTATTAATCTCAGGGGAGACCTAAAAAGGCTTTTACCGGATGAGAAAGAGAGTCGGCTGTGAGACGCTACACAGATACACTGCACGTCCGTGTATCATTGCCAGCGTAGGTGTAATGCATGGACTTCCTGTCGGTGATCATCATAAAGCACTACGTTTTATTAACAGTTTAAACTCTGAATGTGGGTGGGTTTTATTGCCCGCGCTGCCGCCGGTTCGAGCGGGATGAACACGGAGGCTGGGTTTTAAAGGCCGAACGTAAATCTGCCAACGTTTTACGGCACACGGTCACGTTCAGACGACTTCCGCCAGCTTGACACTTCGCCTTCCAGTAACCGCTAATGTTGGTCATGTGCAAAATGCATGAGGTGTCGAGATCAATCCGCCCGCCCGTCCATTAGTTATTCGGCTCGACCTGCGAGGGTTCACGAGGCCCAGCTGACATGGCGTGCGGGTCATGATTCTGTCCCTCTGAACTCTTTGGAAGCTAAGAACTCGCTATTTTATTAGTTTATTCATTCTTTGATTTTCTATCATTGCATGTCCTTGCGTGTCTTTGCTTTAGTTCAGTCACCTCGTGTTAGCCCTCGTGTTTGTCTAATCCCGAGTTTGGCGTTTTCCGGTTTTATTTTGACGGGCACTTCCTGTTCCCCCGTCTCTTGTTTCCCGCCCTTGTGATTGTCCGCACCTGCCGCTTATGTGTTTCACCTGTGTTAGCCCCGCCCACCTTGTGTAGATAGTCTCTGTGATTCCCTTTGTCTTTGTCAGTTCACGTGTTCCGTCTGGTTCGCTGTGTTGTTTCCTGGTCCAGCTTATCCGTCGTGTACTTTGCTTCCGAGTGTTTCTCCCTGTGGATTACTCTTTTTTTTGCATTTTGTCTAATTCCTTCATTGACCGTGAGTCTCTTTTGTTTGCCAATTTATTTAAATATTCTTTTTGCTACTGCATTTTGGTCCCGTGGTTTTATATACAGTGCACGTCTATGAACGTCATTCTCTACCAAATGCGATGTGCAATGCGATGAGGAAAGAAAATCCCATCCGACGTGAACGCTGGCCAACACCGGGGCTGCGTTCAAGGTCCGTCCCCACTCGAAGGAGTCAGCGTGATGTGATGCACACGACACTGCCGGTTCACGGGGTCAAGGCTCGCTCGGCTGCGTCCCCGGACGACGTCGACAACGACCTGGATTCAACAATTTGTTCCGCTGAACCGCCATCGACTTTCTAACGTGATCTGATACGACGATCGCCGTCTTCTTTCTTAACATCCTAATGTTCTTTCCGCTCCGTCGCTCTGTTACTAACGGGGTCTTACACAAACCTTGTGGCTCCTGACATGTCTCGTCTGGGAACATTTCACTGATACGTACAGTATTGACTTATTAGCAGCGAGCCAAAACATAAATCAACGTGTCTCCGTTAGGTCGTTGCGGTGTCGTTTGTGTATGATTGTATTTTCTAGGATACAGGCTGTGTGGGATTTCAAGAAAGAGTGTCTCGCATTTTTAAGCATTTCATGACCACTCAGTTGTAATGATGAAGGAGAAACTGAAGAATGAAGAGCGACCGGCTGTGAGGGAATGGATACACCGGGTGAAACGTGTCTAATAACTGCTGCTTCAGATTTTTGTTGCCAAGAAAAGATTGAAGCAGGTTGATGACTTCCTGTTTTATTAAGCACCGTATTCAAACCCTGCCCCACTCCTCCGTGACTTCGTTTCTCCCTTCCACTTTCCCACTCCTCTTCTCCTCGGGTCTTTTCAGTTCAGTCTGAATTGGGATCACGTGTTGACTTTGACTCCCTGATGCCGAGGCAAACATTGCCTCCCTCGACCTTGAGGCCGAGTCACAACACAGACGCAACGCATTGCACAGAGGTCATGAAACACATCGGCATCCGAGGCAAAATAAACCGCCTGACCTCTCGGGAATGTTGAGATTTTGTGAACGACAACAGATGCGGTTGGGATTTGTTTAGATGTTGCGCCGCCCGGGAGGAGGCTCCACTCCAAAGTTTTTCTCCTCGGTGGCGTTTCAACACAAAGTCAACAGCGGATGGAAATGGGCTGCGAAGCAACGGACGGGCCAATTGGAGAAAGTAAACAGTCCTCTTGCTTTCTTCCCTCCTCTATCTTCCTCCTGTCATCTCTCCCTCTGTCCTCTGCTCGCTTATCTTCTGTTTGCATTAAACTTTGCACAACAAGGAGCCACGCTCAAGATTTCTCAATTTCACCAGAATCAACAATGGAGACGGACGGAGTGTGAGGTGATGTTAGACCAACTCAACGGGAGGAAAAAGAACCCCCCTCCCTCAGTTCTCTTATGACCTCGGTGGTCCGTTCCTACTCTACACAATGAGCTACATCCAAAACAATCTGCTGCGTTCAAGACGTCTGCATCGCAACGGAATTAAGAACATTCGGTTTGACTGAACTGTGAAGCAGTAACTCGCGACCAAAAATGAAATATTGCCATCTCTACCTTTCTCTTTCCCCCACTTCTTTCCCATGTGGGCATCTCTTTTCTCTGTAAGTCATCATCTCTACTTTTATCCCGCATCCCCACCAGACACAAACAGACACACACACACACCTTCTTTCCTCACAATGTGATATCACGCTTCACAACAACAGATTGCTCTGCAACTACAAAAATGTCTGTGAAAGCACAGAGACGTGAACTCGCGTCTGAAACATCAACACGTACCATCGAATCATGGTGGCGGGGGTGTGTGTGTGTGTGTACTTGTACCAGCCATGACTACGCTTTGGTCCAGACAACTCCACAAACATGTTTTAGCGCAACAGTTGACGGGAAAATGAAAGAGACCAAACAGACATTTCTGGGTAATGTGAATCAGCTGTATTTTTGATTTCTCACTGCACAAATGTGTGTGTGTGTGTGTGTGTGTGTGTGTGCGTGTTAAACCACACTGCTTGAAAAAAGGAGGATGGATTGACTGAAAAGTGAACATTTATCAAGAAAAATGTTCACTTTTTCTTGATAAAAAAAGTGCCGTATTGCTTTGTGCTGTCGTTGTTGATATTTGCCATTTTGTGAACTTGCTGCGATGAAACCGTTTCCATGACTCCATCAGCTGTGTCTCATTTCAAGAGTCAGCCCCCCCCACCCACCCGCATCTGAGTAAAATGAGCTAAAGTAGCCTGCAGTCTACGACACCATATCATAAAAAGAAATGACACACTATCATAAAACTTTATAGGGCCATTGTGTTGGAAATGGACAATCTTTGTTTTATACGGCCAAAGATATAGTTCCGTCTACGTAATGAGAAGCGCAACTCTTGTTTTTCTTTTGAAAGGCCTCGCACGTAGATTCTTCAGAATCCCACTGTCCCACTTCTGCTTTGCATTTATCCTCCATTACTGCTGCCTCAGCTGTCACAACGTTTTCCTCCTCAGAGACCTGAACTGGTAGAGTGAAACAAATGGAAATAAATAATGTATATATATATATATATATATACACACACACACACACACACACACACACACATATATATATATATGTGTGTGTTTATATATATATGCACCAAACTATTACCTGCCAGCTTTTATTTCGTACAGTGCGGAGACTTTACAGGAAACAACATTTACACAGATTGAAAAAGTCTCCGCTCTCCGAAGCAGCGCAGCAATTATTTAGTGCCGGAGGGACCTGCAGCAATGTTGAATTTTAATCTGTGCGTTCCCGCCGCTACACCTTTTTTCCAGTGCAGTAATCCTTATGCCAGACAGCAGCCTGAGCTGTAATATGTGGATTTAGCATTAAGTGACAAACTCATGCACGCAAACTCTTTGACGCTGCAAAGCAAACACACAGAGCGCGAGATTATTTCGCCGGCGCGCGGAGACTCGACTGTGGCAGACACGCCGGCAGCGAGGAGGACGGAAAAGGGAAAGTCAGGGTGTGAGATAGACGGGCGGAAGCGGAGACAGATGGAGAGGAGGTTGATGTGTTGAAAAAAAATAAAAAGGAGACAGCTGGGGAATAGCAAAGTGAGAGGGGAATTTGAAGAAAAAAAAAATTAAGATGGCAGCCTTCAATCAATCTGTGTGTCTGCGGAGAAAAAGGATTGAAATTCTGACCAGATTCCTGAAAAAAGCACCTGAGACGGAGTTCTGTGTGTACATGTGTGCGTTCTGCAGTTCATTCTGTGTTTGTGCACGTGTCTCTGTCTTGGTCGTGCACATTTTCATTATTTATTAGGTGCATTGTGTGTGCATTTGCAGGATTGCACTGTGAGCTCCTCGGTGTCACCTTTGACGTGTGCGCTTCTTGTGTGAGCGTCTGTGTGGTTGTGTGGCTTCAGGTGTGTGTGTGTGTGTGTGTGTGTGTAAACACACGGGGTTCCAGGGCATACAGAGATTCAACAACACATTAGTCTCCGGTTGGCTCAAAATGTCAATATTCACCATTCACACAAACAGTCACAAGCCCCGGCGCGCCGAGCCAGCGGGGACCGGAGGTCAGTCCCATGTTTTTAAAAGGATATTTTATGTGACATTTACTTTATATAAAAAAGACTGAGGGACGAGGGATGAGAGGAAGAAACTGGAAAATAGAATGGTCGGGAGAGAATGTCATTCAATACGGCTCACAAGTCAACGTAATGTTAACAGAGGCTATATTCTTCATGTGTAGCTGTTTTATACTGAGTGAAATTAATATGTGGGATGATGAGATTTATAGCAAAATGTGTAAGTCGGCTTTGCCTCCTTTATTTAACAGGGATAAGTAAGCCCTGCTAGCATGTTTTCGTTTTAAATAAATGACAAACTTTTACAGGTTCTTATTACAGTAAATCGGCTTCATCTTCCCACTGTTGGGATCATATGACAAACACGGGCCTGACGTACTCACATGATCTTATCGCAGACCATTTCCTGGCTGCAGGAAATGGCCCCCTCCCACCAACTCCAGTTTTGCGAGCAAATTAGAGAATAAATAAATAAATATATATACATATTTGAAATCAATTAATTCAGCACCTGTCTTCAGTAGCATAATATTGATTTATCAATTAATCAGAGCAAAATAACAATTGCAGCTCTTGTCTTTTTTCTTAAACATTCAAAAGTGTTAATTTACATTAATCGATTGGATCGATCGTATTTATTTATTCTATTATTATCATTATTAACAGTTGAGCGAGCTGTAAATCGCAAAGTAGTCATACTGTCACCTGATAGAGGTGTTATGTTCAAAGACAGTTGCCTATTCAGGCGTCAAGCAGACTTGGTGACTTTTTCTTTACAGCGACATTGGAGCAAACTGTATATAATGAGCTAATAGAGCTGTTTTGAAGAACATATTAATGGATATCAAGGCTTGGGGCACCCAGCTATGTGCACAAAAGTGTGTATCAGCGGCTCATGATAGGACTCACACGTTCATGGTCAAAGGTTCAGTTCCTTAAGTGACTCGCCAGAACAGAAAGTACGGCACCAATTATGAAGAAAAAACATGCACAACTGTTCACGTTGTTTAGAACTTTGTTAGACATTTTCACCGGTCGTCATATGCAGTAATAATTCTTCCTCCCACCCATTCAAAACTAGGAATAGCTGCAGGAGCAGGCACGCGGCCGCAAAAACACTTTTACCAGGGCTATTCCATATTTATCCTGACTGCCAAAATCGCAGATGACCCAAAACCAAATCAACCAAATTATATCTGTGTATCTATCTGTTGTGCCACTCAATTGAGTTTTCCCATTTGATTTTTTTCTTGCAACCCACCGCCTCCCTCGTGCACTTTGTCTCCCTGGCATATTTCAATATATCTGAATTGCCTCCTCCGCCATCGCTCTCGCTCTCTCTCTCTCTCTCTCTCTCTCCGGCCGTCTCACTCGGCGTCTTTGAGACAGATGAAGCCAGGTGCTTTTCGATCGGAGCCTAATGGCTGATTTTGCTGAGTGGAAAATGACGGGTTATTTCCTCGCAGTCTATCGTGGCAGCAGCAACAGTCAGCAGGGCTCGTGATGGGGGCGCTTGGTTTGGTTTGTTTTGGATGCAACACAAGGACGAGGGGGAGAATTTGTTTTCCGTCATTATTTTACCCCTCTCTCTTTGGACGTAACTCACTGTCTCTTAATGTGTCTCTCCTGCCACTTTGTGTCTGCTTTCTCTGAGATTGACATTTTAACAATCGTCAGAGCAATGGGGCATCCCTTGCGCAGGCCAAAGTTGGTTCGTTAAAAAACAATAGGATTTCGGTGAGACAACGATCTTCATGGTAAGGGTAGTTGTCATGGTAATAACTATCTCTTTCAACAAAAGAACTGGAAATTAGTACGCCCTATTGTGATAAGGTATATAATAAGGTACGATGGAATATGATGAGATGTATTTTGCTTGAGAGAATGTAAGTGTGATGATTATAGTAGAGGATGAGATCCTGCGGCTGAACGGTACATCGAGGAAACATAAGGTGCTTCGTGATTGTGGTCGTCAAGGACCAGAGTTTTGTTCCCATTTGACAGATAATGAGCCATTAAGCTCCACTTCCTTGTAGTCCTGCTAAGTCGGCTGTGTTGGCGGAGAGCTGCAGACAAAAGCAGTTTTCATTTCAGCCCGGCGACGTCGGCAGCTGCTGTACAACTCAAACACGGGGACTGAAGTGGAAGCAAATGTTCGACTGTGGCGGGGTTTTTTTTTTTTTTACTTCTAAGAGGTTTTGAGCTTCAAAGATCCAAATTCTGTCAACGTAGTTCTTTTTTTGTGTGTCATTGTAACATGAATCACCCCGAAAATGACAATATATGGTATGAATTGCAAACACTGTGAGATGAGTCCTGACATGGATTGAAAGACAAGTCTTGAGTTGCAGAAGTTAAAAGCAGGGAACAGAAAAAGGAAAACTATTTACTGGTAGAAGATGGTTCCCTTCCACGAAAGCTGGTAGAGCCGACAGTCTCAAAGATTACCAGTGGCAATCCCAGTTAAAACCAGCCAAAGCTAAATCTTTGAATGATCTTTGGGAAGAAGAATACGTTTTGGCGAGGCTTTTATCTGTGTCCCCCCAAAAAAAGTTTGACAGGATCGAACTTCCTGAATGTCATGGATGCCCAATAGGTGTGTCTATACCTCGACCCAAACTTTGCCCTCTGTTTGTGATATTGTGGCGTACGTGGTGTAGTAAAGACTGGGGGATTCGGATGAATAAGAAATGTGGAAATGAGTGGAGTGACACAGTTGTGGGGAACTGAAAGTGAACCAGAAAGGGTTGGAAGGGGTGGAGGGGGTGAGGACGCGACGGACATAGTCCGTGGCCTGGAGCCGCTGAAGCTTTATGAAGGGGGAGTTGATTGACCAGGCGCTGGTCTGTCCAGGCCGGGAGCAGCAGGGAGGACCTCTCATTGTCAGATGAAGGAACCAGACACAGGGCAATACACAGACTACAGGCCGGCCGGACAGGAAGAGGGAGAGCTCGCTTGTCTGGACGAAGGAATGCCGACTCAGAAGAACCAAGGGAATTCAGCTGAGCTTAGCGAAGGGGAAGAAACATTCCCTCTGCTGTCAGCCTTTTCTCTTTTTTTTTTTCCAGAACTCCATCGGGACCAGCCCCAGAGAAGGTTTAGAAACCTCAACTGCTTCTAATGGAAAAGGGCCACAGGAGCATCCGCAAGTGTGCGAGAGCAATATCAATGACGGTATCGCACACCCTTCCAGCCATACGCTCTTATTGCGCTGGCTCGTGGCGGTGATGAAGAGGGAGCTTAGCCTGACGATCAAATATCTTAAATCACCCGCCTATACCTCGCAGCGCCTCAAGTGCGCCCGTGAGCCTCGCGAGTCGACCCAAAGACCGAAAAATATTGAAGACACAAGAGACTAAAATGAGTTTCCCTTCAGCGGCCGGGCTCAGCCAGAGGGGCTCAAAGAAGAACAGCTGCCCGTCTGCGCTGAAAGGTGCTATCAAGGTTGCCAGACCCTAGGTACACATCCCCCCCCCCCAAAAACAAAAACAAATAATGGATGGAAGGTCTAAGCCCCTTTATTTCAACAATATAAATGACACACACTTGTGTTTTGGGGGGGGGGGGTTTCTGTCAAAAAGCAGAGATGTTTGTTTTGTTTTTTCAGTAGAAGGTCATACCTGCCAAACATCCCTCAGCTACTTTACAACATTTTGAAATATGACTTACAGATGGAAAGGAAAAGATGTCAGTCCCCTTCCAGTGTTTCTATACTGCGCAGTGTAGGTCAATGGAACTGTCCGCCATCTTGCGTTAACTCAAATGATGCAGCTGTCGAGCTTCTTGAAGCCACAAATTCAATGTTCTGCATTTAAACTGTTCAGTAGTACTTCAAAATTTAAATGTGCGGATCAAAAATGAACTCCTTCATATCGCAGCTGCGTCATTTTACAGCATTTACAAAGACGTCGTCGCGTGTCAGAATTTATTTCCGGTGTGTCGTCGTCGTAGAAAATTACCGTTACATTCATTGTTGGCTAATTCCAGAGGCAAAGTTCAGTCCGTGTGCTGGTGATTTCTGGAGGTTGCTCTTATTAAAAGATTGTGTACGGTGAAGAAGCTAAGAACTGAGTGGGCCTGAAGGTTAAACATGAGAAGACTTGGCTGAGAAGGAAAAACACAATTATTAATGTGATTTTCTGGGTTTTAAAAAGCTAATTTTCCACGTTAGATTTGCTGATGGTAAAATATTTCAGTCTATCTATCATAAGTTTATTTGCCGCTTCAGTGTTATTATTTTTCCTCCATGTCTAATTATTAATTCAATTTTCACATTGATCTTAAACAAATGTGGACGCGCATCAAAACAAACGACAGAAGAAATGCTCTGCCCACACGGATCTCTGTCACATGGCCTGGAGCATGGGAGTCATTGCTGGAGTGAACACATTCGCTCCAGAGTAAGTGATGTGGGTTGGAGTTGTTTTTGTTGCATGTTGGTGTCACGGGATGTCAATTTTGTTGCTAGCGGGCTGGCTAATGATCTTCCCGCTACCATAACAGACAACCAATCACACGGTAACTGACTTGACAGGCCGCGCGATGTGTGTGTGTGTGTGTGTGTGTGTGTGTGTGTGTGTGTGTGTGTGTGTGTGTGTGTGTGACGATTTTACACTGGTAATTACATTAGAGGAGCTATTTAGGACCTTTTGCTTCCAGAAGGGTGGCCATTTCTCGTAAGTGACTGTTGGAATGCACACACACACACACACACACACACACACACACACACACACACTAAGTCAAACTGAGACAGATAATCAAACACAATTACTGTTCTTTCTCATGTACCCCTGAATCTTTACAAAGGTTTTATTGCGGCTACCATTTACATGATGTTGCCATCGATGAAAAGAAATGGTCGCTTTACTTTCCACATAATTACAACTGTGTGTGTGTGTGTGTGTGTGTGTACGTGTGTGTACGTGGACAAGACAAAATGTTTGTCCAAACTACACAAACATGTGTGATGCCTATTTATATGTCAGACATGTATATGCCCTCAAGAGTTGCTGATCATGTGGACATTAAATCGGCTCGTGATGGAGAGTGATTGATTTACTGGATAGATTTTCCTCAGTTTAACACACACACACACACACACACACACACACACACACACACACACACACACACACACACACACACACACACACACACACACACACACACACACACACACACACACACACACACACACACACACACACACACACACACACACACACACACACACACACACACACGGGAAATGGATTGTCTATAGCTCTGTTAACCCTTCACCCAGAGGATGTATAAATGCCAACATCTCTGTTTTTTGTTGAGAAGCTAGTAATCAGATTGCGGAATAACAAAATATTAATATAAATCATAATCATTTGGTGTCACAGAAACTATGTGTCAACTACATTTACAGATATATGAAACTATATTTATTCATTGACCTCTGCATCTTGTTTTACAGTTTCCCAACATGTTTTACCTGTTCGATGCTGTTTTATCCAAATCCAGTGTTTAATTTAAGATGTTTTTTTCTTTTCATTTGTATTTTCACTGAGTTTGGATTGCATGTATAAGCCTCTTAGTTGTTGTTTTTTTTAATCTCATTCGCACACACGTGTTTATTTTGCCTTCATGAATTCTCAAAATACTCAAAAGTGAGTTATTCTATGCGTGTGGTGGACTCTGTCAGCCATTACGTAAAGATCAGCCATAGGTCATAGTCAACTGGGGAATACAGCAGCACCAGATGTTTTTTTAAAAGACATGATGGATGAAATTGTTTTTTCAGTTGCCATGTTATCGCTGCTCAACACCACCACAAATGTCCTCCTCTTCACCAAACAAAATCTTTAATTCTGTCTGATTCCAGATCCCCCTCAGGTAAAGAGTGAGCATAGAAGTTAAAAACACAGTTGAGGACCATATGAATATTAATGCAAGTGGGTTTTTTTTTAAAGGTAACTGTACAGAGGTGTCATTTGTGTGACTTTACAGTTTGTTGTCTTCTCTTTGTTCGTCTTTACTCCGTCTTGTAAAGACATACTGGTTGGGTTGGTGAGCCCATTCCCTGCAGCACGCTTCCATTTCTGCTTACCTAATATTATAGATCATATATATTATATGATCTTTAGGAGTCTGGCTTCCTTCCTTCATCTCCAGCCGTCGACGCGATACAGGCGACGACTCGAGGGTTTCGGCTTGAAAATAGATTCACTTAAAATTTCAAATAAAACAAGGGTCATCTGTAAACCAGACAAGTTAAAGAGAGTTTGCTTGGTTTTATGTGGGCAGTAATATCAAGTCAGCTCGCAATAAATGGGAAATACTGTTGGTATATAAAAACTGTGATAGAGAGAGCGAGAGAGAGACGGAGGAGAAGGACCGAAAGTGCTTTCTACTTCTGCCTCCTAACTCATGATGCCATATCAACTCTCCTTTAAATGGTAGCGACGAAAAAATACACTTGATTGACATCATTGAACAAACAAAAGTAGTGTCAAATTCATTCATCTTGTTATTTATTGCACAAATTGACCAAGTGATGGAATCTGAGAGAATACAGTGAGGAATCTGAAATCCCTGAGAAAAACCATTGAGCATATGTTACTTCTCACAAGGAGTGAAGGATGAGCGACTTCATATACTGCATTGAATATGAATTGTAAAATGTGCTATCCTTTACACCGCCTCTTTCACAGATTTATAATTTCCAAATAAGCTCGGAAAGAAATCGATAGAGGCAGTGTTGTGTGGGCAAACTTCCACTTGATCCGAATCGCTGTTTTTGTCTTGAAATGTATCTGGAAGTCAATGAGTGCGGATGAACTCAACACAACTAACTAACTCCAACTAAAATAATAGAAAAATAACCATTTCCCCCGGTCATCAGTAGCAGATTGCCTGGTTGTTTCTGGGGGAAAAAATGCCTAATTGAGACCATCGGAAAAATAAAGCATTCAGCCTTCACAAGTGAACGTGGGTTCAGCCAAGCATCGCTAGCTTGTTGAAATGTAATGAGAGTTGAAGCTTGTATTAATGTCACGGCACGAGAGCGAAGCGGCTTAATGCCCAGTTCTTGTATTTCTGTGTCTTGTAATGAAAAACACGGGGTTGTATTTCTGTCGCCCAACTCGCGTCACAGCCACAAAACCATATCGTAATTTCAAAAAACAGAAACGAGGCTATTTCCAGCGCAAAACCCCCCGAAAATGGTCCGTAGAAACGACCTGCTCTTCTTTTCCATGATTTATTTCTTGATTTATTGATGGCTCTAATGCGCCCTTTGAGATACTGCGTTTTTAAAAACCGGCGACTACGTTCTCCCACCTCTTCAAAATCCTCTGCCCCCGCCGCCACATCTTCTCCCTCTTCTCTCCTCCGTTCTCCTCCGCTCGCCATGAATTTTTTAATAGGGGAGAATGGAGGTGCCCCATGCAGGATGTGTAATCTCCATGTTTTAATAATGTGGAGGTTCACAACATGCACTTAATCGCAGCGCACGCACGCACGCACGCACGCACGCACGCACGCACGCACGCACACACACACACACACACACACACACACACACACACACACACACACACACACACACACACACACACACACACACACACACACACACACACACACACACACACACACACACACACACACACACACACACACACACACACACACACACACACACACACACACACACACTCTGAATGCTGCTACACTGTGAGACGAGAAAGCAACTTTCAGATCAATTAAGTGGCAGTGGAGAGAAAAGGAGGACTTTCAAATGTCTGCATAAAGTAAACAGTTGCCTGGACAACGGACCTCTGGCTATTAGTTTATTACAGTAATCATCTGGGACTAGGTATGGGCACGGATAGTGAATTCCAAGGTCGAGGGGTCGCATCAATTCCCCGAGGGCCGAGTCGAGAACTCGTTTCTCCGACTCTATTTTTTGGAACGCAACGCATCTTTCGGCAGGAGTAACGATGCTCAGCGATACAGTCTAGCCAACGCGTTGCGCTTATTCTCAATCAAAGCAGTCTGTGTTACCCTTTAGGGATTTATTTTTCACAACCATAAAAAAGGCAATTAAATTCGCGGGTCACACTTTGCTGGACTCGACGAGAGAAAAAACTGAGGCTCAACTTTAGACAGAAAATACAACTTTGCGAACACTGTTTCTCCGAGAACCTAAAATGAATTAAATTCTTGCTCAGGAAAACGCGCAAGTCATCGTCAGCATCGGTCATTTCAGTAAATGTTCCAAAATGACATATCTTTGTATTTAAGTGTTTGAGCAGTTATATCGCTTGCGACTCTTATGACCATCAGGTGATGCGGAGGAAGTCCTGCGGTCAATCGTCACGCGGGGAACAACTTGCCTCCCCCCCCAACAAATGGCAGTGCTCAATGAAACAGCAGAATATAAAATGGGATGCTGATAGAAAGTATTATCATGGCAGTGGCCCTCGTTGTTTTTTATCTTTCTTATCGACATGCCTCTCACTTTCTTTACTCCGGTCTTACCCGTCCGTCCGTCCCTCCCCCATGGTTGTTCCTCCTGCACGTGTCTCGCTGCAGGACCCCCCCCCCCCGGTGCAGCAGATAGGTCCTCCCATCTCTTTGCTCTCAGCTGGACAGAGACACATCAACGCTCCGCCGAGCTTCAAGAGAACCCCCCCCATCTCCCGCCCAGGCCCCCGTCCTCCTCCCCGGCTCCTGCACTTCTCAGTTTCTCCTCCTCCACCTCCCCTGATCTCTCCTATAGGTTGTCTCGGTGAGCGATGGCAAGACAAGTGCCCCCGCTGTGGTTACAATCCTGTCCACCCGCGTCTCTTTTTCCCTCCTCGGTATGTGTGGCTCTCGTGTTCCTACCAAGGGTGTGCAATGTGAAAACGGTGGCTCTTTTTGCCACGAAACAACAAGGCAAAGACATTTCAAACAACTCATCTATGCATTTGGACACGTTTTGAATTATTTGTCTCTCGGGTTTCTTCTAGGATTTGAAGACATACAAGAGTGGAAAAAGTCATCATCTATTTCCAGAAACAGGTGACCTAAATAAAACATTTATTTGATAAAAAGTAAAAAAAAATAAGATCTAATAAAAACATTCCACAGCAAAGTCTGTTGATTTTTCTAGAGCTCCAACATGTAATAGATTAGTAATCGACTTCTAAATTAATCGGCAACTATTTTGATAATTGTTTTTATGAAAGAAAAAGTCAAAATTCTCTGATTTCAGCTCCTTAAATGGGAATAGCTTCTGGTTTCTTTGCTCCTCTACGACAGTGAACTAAATGTCTTTGGTATAAAACATCATCTTGGGGTTTTGGGAAACACCATCAACATTTTTTTGCACCAAACAACTAATCGATTAATCGAGAAAATAATGGTCAGATTAATCGATGATGAAAACAATCGTTAGTTGCACAACATGGACTTTGCTCACGTTACATTTGTTTGTTTGCTGAACTTTCTATATTCAAACTGTTTACATGACTATTTATATTAATACCGGAAATACATCTGGGTTCAAATTGAACAAAGCAAAATGAAAATCTTTCTAAATTCTAAATGTCTGAATAACCTAATTTTGAGTCGTCATTATCTTTTTTCCAGGGGACTTTGACATGTGTGTCAAAGTCTCCTCGCTCCCCATGTCTCCTCTCCTCCCCACCGTCCTCTGGCCTCCTCCCATGTCGGGCGAGAGTGCGAGGACAGCGGGAGTGTCAAAGGCAGAGAAGCAGCTTGAGCTCAGAGGGAGGGCGAGGGGCCGAGCGACCCTGAAGAAATGCGAGCGAGCAGATGAAAAAGTGAAAGTGGACACCCCATTGTGGCGGCTAATATGTGTCCC
Source organism: Scophthalmus maximus (assembly GCF_022379125.1). NCBI lineage: Eukaryota > Metazoa > Chordata > Actinopteri > Pleuronectiformes > Scophthalmidae > Scophthalmus > Scophthalmus maximus. The sequence goes on along the minus strand of NC_061524.1, from coordinate 2,833,320 downwards.
AATATTCATTACATGCTCCTTCCCCTTGACCGCTCAACCTGGGTGGGATTTAAAATTAAATGGCGTGTGCAGGTACGCTCGAGTGCAAGCGGCGGCGTGAGGGAGAGGCAGAGAATCAAATATCTGCCTTGTAAAGTCCTTATTAAAGTTTCTGCTTCGTTACACAGCAGCATTTCCACAGACCCCCCATGCATGGGTGGTTTTTAGACGTGAGGCTTGTATGTATGCGTGCAGCCAACGGGGCTGTGTATGGCTGTATTTCTATTTGAACAACCGTGGAATACATCAGTGCTTTCCAGCAGAATTCAATTCAATCTCTGGCGGTAGCTGTTGGGGAATTTGTGTATGTGTGTGTGTGTGTGTGTGTGTGTGGGGGGGGGGGGGGTTAATTATTGTGATTACCCACTGAATATGCATGCAGTACGTGCTCAGGTTCACAGAGAGGTCAGGGGTTGTGCCAAGTTCTGCCTGCTGCGAACGGAAACAGCTTTGGGAATGTTTAAAGGGTCAATCCGCGACGGGAATTCTCCTGTCTGACTATGATAGCAGGTTCATCAGCATATACTGTATTTGCGGTCACGACTTGCAAACGACAACAGCAATGATACAGGTTATGAACAGTTTGACCATGTCCGTCTTTGAGTTATGAGTCGCCTCACGCTCAACATGTCAGTAATGTAAATACATCTCAAATACGTCTATGATTGGTCAGCTTGTGTTTTCTTCTACATGTTTCTGATGCCAAAAGAGTTGAGTGTTGAGCAGTTTGTATTTAGCGAGCGAGCAAACCAGATTCCAGCCAGAACCTCACACAGATAGATACTGTAAATCGATAGATAAATATCTCCAAAGTCTAATTGTGGAGTCCCAAAAAAAGTAGCTGATCTTCCGGCGTCCAACTTTCAACAGCAGATTCAATTGCGTTGTGAGTGTTTGCAGTGTCCGTCTGTTCTGTTGTGTCATGTATTTGCTGTGCACATCAGTATTTGCTCCATGTTTTCTTCAGTTGCAGCGCGTCGAGCTCTCGGGGGCCGCCGCAGAGAACAGCTGTGAGACTGCTGGCTCCGGGGCGACACCACGCAGGCGGTGGGGTCCGGTTGGCAGCACATCAGCACCTGTTAAATGCTCGTAGCCGACTCCTGCTTAATCTGCCGCGCTGCCAAACAGTCAATGAGTCATAAAAAAAAAAGCCGTGCAACATGAAACCGGGTCCGCGAGGCATTTTCACAGTGTGGTCATCCAGCCTCTTGGCAACGGATGCAGACAGATTCCAAGTGTGGAACACCTTGTGAAATGGAAGCAGGTGAAAATGACATCCAGCGGGCTATTGCAGGGTCTAATGCACTGACCTAGTTTGGAAGCAAAGATACTGTAGCTCACATGTGGACATCACAACCTCACACCTCAGATAAAACCAACCACTCAGACGTCACTCATGTTTATACAACGCTGGATTTAGTCTCCACGCAGCTGATAAAGCACCGCCGCTGCGATCGCAACCACTAACAAATGTCATTCGTGGATGCTTTCACGCAGAGCGCCGAAAACACTCTCATAAACACATGCACGCAGCAGCATGGGTGGGCCCCCGGGGGGGAGTCATCCTCTGAGAGCCCAGCGGTGTACAGTAAGTGTCTTCCTTTATCAAGTGAGCTAAAAAAAGGACTCGGTAAAAAAAAAAAAAAAAACCCAGCCGTCACGCCGGAAGCTTTTAGAAAACATCTATCAAGTTGGATTCTTGTCCTAAATGTGAGAAGAAACGCTGTACGTCTCTCGGAAGACACGGAACACAGAGTTTTTGTACAATACTTCCTATGACTGTAGACCTTGAGGTAGAAAATGAGGACATTATATATACCAACAAAAACTTTAAGTTGCACTTTGCACAAAAGGCAAAGGTTGGACTTTTCGAGACTAGATCCAGATCTTGAAAACGCTGACCTTTTTGGAAACACAAGGTTTTTTGGCAGACCACCGACAATGAGAAGAGCTGTGCTGTGTGGGAATAGTGGGCCCCGTGTGGTTTAGAAGGGAAGCAACCTCTTACGTAGAGGTTACTGCGGATTCCGTCCTCTTCTTTGCCAAAACCTTTGATAATCCCTATCCAGAAATCTCTATCAATAGATTAGCTTTATCAATCGAAAACGTCTGGGAACATAATTAAGATAGCGGGCTCAGTTTGATGTATGCCGAATCAAAGTTGAGCTTGATAAGATCCCTGCCCATGGTGATATATGAATCCACCAACACTGGACGTATAAAGAGAGAGGGAGAAAGAGGTTTTTGAGTATATGTGTGTGTGTGATTCCCTTCCTAAAGCTACTTAGAGAGACAAATAGAGAAGAGATATGGAGACAGATGGGGACACAGACAGTCATCTGGGGGAAGAGAGTGAGGGGGAAAAGGTGGGAGAGACAGAAGCAAACAGATGAGAGCCTTCCATCCTCGGTGTAGTACCTTTAAATCTCCCATCGCTCTCCTCCTCGATGCTGGTAAATTATTCAGAGCTGCTGATTTATCACCTCCAACAACAACACGGGTATAGTAGTCGTGTGTCTTAATGGGGAGCTCCACTTTAGAGGAGCTCCTCCAGCAGCGGAGACTCTCAACGCAAAGAAAAGGCTCTTAATGCGGCTGAGCGCAGGAAGTGTTGCTGACCCAGACTGGACGAGAATGAAGACAAACAAAATGTACAAATGTCCCTGACGGACCCCGCTGTGGTTTGATTTGATCCGCGCAATCTGAAATGCACATGGATGGACTCCATCCGTTCCTCTGGCTGAACAAGTGTGTCCTTCATATTTAGTTTTTTTTTTACCAGTGGGAGAGGTTTAACAGTCCACCCTCGAGTGTCGGGTTACTCGGCAGCTATAGCAGCGCTGAAGCGTGGCTGTGAAACTAACAGGGGCGGGCACTTAAGACTGCAGCGGCCTTGGCTACGGGTTTGAAAACTTAGCATTAGTGGTTTGCCCCCGGATGCTTCTAACGCAGACCTGCTATTAAAATCGCAGCCGGCTTAATAGATCTATTTTGCCTGCTGATCGTTCAATATAAGGACCTAATGGAACCTCGGAGAAAAAGCCTCAGTTTCAGTCTGTAACTCGACGCCGATGGGCAACGTTGTGTACCAGACCCCTCGGAAGTGACACATGAATAACTTCAACCTTAAAAGTTTCCTTGTAAGGAAAGATCCATGTGGTCAAGGCTCACTACTCGGGTGTTAAACTGTGAAATTCCCCACCGTGCGGTTTCAGTCTTTTAACTGCGTCATGGACGACTAAGGAGGCCGGCCGACCAAATGCACCACGGCAGTGCACTGCAGATGAGATTGAGCCAGTCTAGTATGGACGCTGTTCTTTTTGCAAAGTCTGTTCAAGGCGTTGTGGACAAGGTCGTGTGGGAATTGCAATGTAGTGGCGGAGGTCCATTTGGTCTCCATGTGAGGCGAGTGAGTTGTGCTCAAGGCCTCGGTCTTTCAGGATAGTAATTGAAGATATGAATGCAGGGTTCCCATCCTGAGCGGCGTGCTCTTCGGAGGGGCAAAGGTGACATTCTTTGTTGCTTGCAGATGATACTGCTCTTGTGCTGCACAACAGCCTCCAGATTCTGCGTGCCTCGCCCTCATCTTCTTCTCCTGATGTCTTGTTGTTATTTTGAGTATACAGCTAAACGCAATCTCCCCTGCAAAAATAGTGCAACGTAACAAACAATTATCTAATCGTATAGGCTTTATTTGGCGGTGCGCTCTTCTCTCTACTCTTCTCTGCCGTCAAAAGCATTCACAAGTGACTAAAACATGAAACGCTCAGTACGAGCGGTTTCTAATTCCTTACGTTGAACAAACAACGTCTGAAAGACTTCTTTTTTTTTGTGAATGTACATGAAAAATGTATGTCGTGAATCAAGGGGGAGGGAAAAAAGCTAGAACGTAAAGCAAGATTGGTTAGATATCCCCCTGGTATTTTAGATTTCTGACCTCTGCTGCCCGACAAAAATCAATACCAGAGCATTTTTATTCATTGCAACTAAACGTTGTCATTCAAGTGTGGAGGTGCTGTCTTTGTCCACTTTCAAATAGTGCATCCATCTCCCGGCAGACCTCGCAGCACTCAGGGACCGTCAAGGAGGAGGAGGAAGTTGGAAGGCTATATTTAAAAGAAACATTGTGGTCACATTATAGTCTCTCTCTTTTTAGTTTTATTTATTTTTTTTAAATCCGTACAACTTTAGTTTGGTCAAGGTGCGCGGACAGTGACTCCACTGCAGGGGTGGCCATTTTGACAAGAGGATTATCCGTGAACTGGAGCAAACTTTTAAGCCTCTTTCCCTCTCGCTATCTGTGTTGTGTGTCCTAAAAAGATAATCACATAATTAAATATTGATGATATTTGAAACCGGAAGCTGGCAATCGGATTTCTGGAAGGGCAGAATGATTAGACCCGTGTTTACTGAGTCAGGGCTTGCGCTACAAAAGCGGATAGAGAGTTTTTTTTTGTATGTTTTTTTGGTCACCGGGAGCGCAGGGTCAAACAGAGGGCTGGTGCATGAGGGGCAAAAAAAAAAGGGGGAACAGATGGAGTATTTAAAATGAAACCAAGAGAGGAAGCGAATAAGAAGTTAAAGTTAAAGAAAAGGACAACGTTGATTTGAAGAAAAAAGAAGAAGGTAAAGACGTATTGAGTGCGTTTAAAACCAAATGATTAATTCACAACCGTGTAGTTATATGAGTTTTGCTTTGTATCATATCCTGTCATACATTTTTCATACAGCAGCAGTAGAACGGCGGGACGATTGGCTTTCTCCCCGTGGACACATGGGAGCCCTTTGGTCCATCAAAGTGTGTGTGTGTGTGTGTGTGTTTGGGAGTTGGAAAGGGAATTTTTTTGCTTTTAGGAGGGAAATCCAAGGACACACACACACACACACACACACACACACACACACACACACACACACACACACACACACACACACACACACACACACACACACACACACACACACACACACACACACACACACACACACACACACACACACACACACACACACACACACACACACACACACATAAAGTAGGGTTTGCTGTGACTTCAGAAGACAAGTATCCATAATGTTTCAACAGCTATAAGTCCCCACAACAATTAGAAATACACACACACACACACACACACACACACACACACACACACTATGAGTCCATTTCCATCTGGTGATGTTTGCTTTAGACGGTGGGAGCTTCTGCTTCAGCGTCTGAGTGGGCAGCAGCAGCAGCAGCAGCAGCAGCAGGAGGAGGAGGAGGGAGCAGACGACAGAGGGATGGTGATAATGGATGGACGAAGCCGCAGCCTGATGGAAAAGTGAATATTCCTCGAGTAGAAATCTGACGATCACATGCCTGCTCAGATTCCACCGGCCCCCACTGGTTTTCTGCCTGTGCTTTCTCCCACGCTGTCTTGCTCCCTGACAGCAACTACTGCTATTGCATGCTGCCAATACACATGGCGGCGTCTGGATCAACCTGGGAGTGACACGGAACTGCCACGTCGTCTCTCGTCACAGACGCGTACTGCAGGAAATTCTCAGACTGTCTCGTCAGCACCGCAGAGAGAAAAACTGTAACGTCCATTTGGACGGATGAAATGCGAATAAAAATGCCATATAGGGGTCGAGTTGATCTGGTTAATAGCAGATATAAGACTTTATATCAGTACACATCAAATAATTGTATTTCCAGTTTGTGAGATGTAAGAGTCTATGAATTCATCTTCATGTAGCCACAGGTTAACTGAGCGTGTATATGCTCGTCTTCAGGTTCACACTCATCCATATTGATGCAGCGTTTGGCAGCCGCAGTGTCTTGCTGTTTGGTAAAAGAGCGGCTGAAGGTGAACTGGCTTGTTCAGGGTTACCGCGAAATGAGTGTTTCTCATTCACTTCATCTGCCAAGTTCTTCTTGAGTTTTTTCTAGTTTGTTCAGATATTCAACCACGACCTCCAATTTTTTTTTTTTTTAATTATTTTCGCTGCATGGAGGTTGGACCCCAACGATGCATTCGCCTTAAAGACACTTTTTTTTCCAGCAGCTTTTACTCCTTTTTTTTCTTCATCTTTGAGTCTCGACATCTACGTGACGAGACGTTTTACAGGCTTTGGCCTCAGCGTGAAGAATGGAAATGAGGATGCCATTCTTGGTCAAGTACAAATAAACACGCGATGGTCGAGGGAAAACACAGGCACCGTGTCAGTCAAGGTTTTTTTGATACAGTGAAATGTCGATCTGTCATTTTTTAATACATTTCCAGCTGAGTTACAGTCAATAGCCAAAACGAATATCCGAGGATGAAGGTTCTAGAGCTGCAACTGTCAATCGATTAGGAAATTAATCGCCAACTCTTTTGATAATCGATAAATAGGTTCAATTAGTTTTTATGGGGGGAAAAAAAAAATCAAAATTCTTTGAATGCGGCTTCTTAAATGTGAATATTTTCTGGTTTCTTTGCTCCTCTGGGACGGTAAACTGAACGTCTTTGGTGTGCGTGGACAAAACAAGACATCATCTTGTGGTCTGGGAAACACCATCGACACTTTTAACCATTTTTTGGACCAAACAACGAATCGATTACAGATTAAAAAGATTAATCGGTAATGAAAATCACCATCATTCATTGTGCTTTTCCGTGCCGGAGGCCTCCGTGGTCCACTTTGTTATCCACATCGACACCCATGCATTTCCCGAGGGGCCAGCTAACGATCTTACACTCCTACATTTACATTTCAGGTTTTTCAGCCAATTCTGTAAACTAATAACATATACGCAGCCTCCTGTGTCAGTCGGGTGCCACGAATGTGGTACTAAAAAAAATCAGTGGCGCAGTTCCTCCTCCTGTGATCAAACTCATCGCATTCTGTGAAGCACATTTGATCGCACTGCTCAACCTAATGGACCTGCGCAGCGTCTAGCTGCCATTCCCCACAGCCCTGTAATAAAGACGCTGAAACGGAGTCAGCGCTCGGAATCGGAGCGGGCACTACAATAAGTCAGCATTTCTTCATTTCCTTCATCTTCCAGTCGAAACAAATAGCTCAGAGAGAAAATAGCGCGACGAGGAGAACAATGGAGGAGATCACAGAGGCCAACGTGACCACGTTGGAACAAGACGGCGGACAGGAGAAAAAAAAAACGGTTGTTCCCTGAAAGATAAGAGGAGCTAATTGTAAAAAAAAATGACATAACAGCCGGTGGGCATTTCACAGATGCACAGTGCTGAATCATGCCATGTGGCTGGATGCTAGTGATGAGGTTAGATGCAGGAGGAATACCTACCCCGACACACACACACACACTCCACCCTACCCCCAAGACAGCGCTACGAGCCAAACGCTGGAGATAAGAGACCTCGCTGAGAGCAAAGCCAGACACAAGGGCTGTGGGAGATAACAGCTGTGTGATATGTGTGACTGTTTCCTTAATGGGCGTGATGATGACTCATCGCGGCGGGGGGGGGGGGGGGGGGGATTACATGTTACAGGATTATGAGAATCTGATTATGAAAAAAGACAAACAAACAAACAATCTCGTGACGAGATTTGGCGGTTTTGAGTCGGGCCGGGCCAATGACGTTGATGTAAACAGACACTGACACACTGAAACAACTCCGCTGACGACAAGTTGCCCTCACGCACCTTTTTGATCCAAATACTGAAGGTGATGGCTCAAAATGATCAAATGCATACGGCAATCTGTTGATATCACATGGATTCAAGTTCAGGCGCACATCGCCAAACGTAAAGTCAAAGGAATGAGCATCTGAAACACTTTAGCTTCGTGTTTATTATTTCATTTCCCAGTCCGACCTCTCAAGAAGTAGATCAGTTGGATCAAAAGAAAAGATCAAATTTGATGAAAATGTTACAGCATCCATTTTAAATCATGCTCCACCTCTCTGAATGGTCATTGTTCCCCCATCGCTGGGTCTCTCATTTCACTTTCCTCCTAAATATCAGCACGCCATCTTTAATTCAGCACGTCAGCCAAATGTGTGTGTCTCGAGATTAGAGTCCTCGGGAGGTTGAGCTCACGCTTTCACGCTGTTGACAGCCAAATATGATGGTGCTAGTTGTCATGCAAGTGGTCCATGAAAGCGGAAATCCCACTGACTACATTCGTCTGGCGGCAAACCCCGTCGGAAAAAAACCAAACAATAATGCGGCGGCGACAAGAAGCAACTCCACAATGTGCCTCCGAGTCGAGAGCGGCAATGAGGGAGAGAGAAAAAAAGAGTAGAGAATGATAATATTGGTGCTGCGGTATTGGACTTCGCTTAATCCCCATCATGAGTTGATGTCACTTTGATGGTGCTGTGCGCCGCAATTACCTCCCACTCATACATCGCACAGACAGACAGGGACACGAGCAGATGCTGCTGCTATGAAGACGGATCGCCGCGGGCGACGCGCTTGTCCTGTGGCGCTGGAATCGAGCAGGAAAGACCCAGCATGCGTAACTTTCACGGCTGCGTGTCTCCTTTGTGATTGCATTATTATTATTATTATTATTATTATTATGATGTTGTGAGTCTTTGCATCTTACATCTGCGTGGACGTGCGCTTGTCTTGTTGTTTTGCCTGCTGCAACTACAGTGCATTTCTTCGTATTAATAATTTCCATCTGGACATATACATTATGCACTGCAGTGTGTGCACGCGTGTGTGTGTGTGGGGGTGGGTGTGTGTGTGTGTGTGTGTCCTATTGATCAGCAACACTGCACCCGGGGCTCCGGATGGATGACCCTCTATTAGGCTGTCTGTCTCCCAGGGAAGAACACCTCGGCCGTGGGGAGAATGTGATGGGCCCTGAGGTGTTGGGAGGCCTGGAGCTCTGGATTCTTACTCCGATCCGGACGGAAGATTTGCAGAAAAACCCTTTAGCCGACAGTCATGTCGATTGAATTACACCATATACCTGGGTGGCGGCGGCGGCGGCGGCCAGCCATGGCTGATCGCACGGCACGAGGCTCGTCGTCTGGCGCCCGCAGCGCAGACTGTATGCGCTTGCACATCAAGAGGAAGAAAGCCAAAGTACGGAGGCCGTGTGCCGATCTCAGAGGCAGATCATTTGCTGCCAACCGGATTTTTCCGACGGGGGTGTGCTGCTGGAGAAACGATCATTGTTGTGTCTAAGAGGATTAATTAACACCGAACTTGCTCGTGGCGATACCAGCTGCCGACAGGCTAAAACATACACTGGGTGTCATTGGTGGCAGTTTGCTGGCCTGAGTTTCACTTGTCACTCCCCCCCCCCCCCCCCCCCCCCCCCCCCCCCCGGAGCTGGCTGGCGGGGCTTGGACGGAGAGGAGCTGGCATCCTGTTGGCTGTGCCAGCCCAGCACACTCCAGAAAGGAAGATTCCCCGCCAGCATTATGATAGAAATACATCCGACTCTGTCCATTAGTGCTCCACAGAGGAAGGAATCTGTAACCATGTACTGCATAGTGGAGCATCTCTTAAGTCGATGCAAATCAAAAACGAGCTCATGATGAATGCATGAGGCCTCGTTTCCATCGACAGTAGATCAGACAGTCCATCCGGCTGGATGTTTCAGCCAGCGCCCGTCCTCTGCGTGTAACTGCCGTGACTGCATGGCGGCTGTTCAACTCCACGTCTTTTTAATTTGTTTGAAGTCCGACGTCTCGTCCCCTCCCTCTCATCCGTCGCCTCCGTCGTCCCACTGTCTCTCCTCTAACCCCCAAATTTCTTCTACGCGCACAAGAACAAGGGGGAGAGCTTGCGCTATTTCCCTCGACAAATCGCACTAGAAGTCGGTAGTAAAGAAAATAAAACCGAGGGAGGGACAGAGTGTGAGAGGAAATAATCCAGAGGAAAACCCAGCTGATGGTGGCGAGAACAAGATCTATTGGTATTTACTTTGATTCGCTAAAATTGCAGTCAACCCCAATAAACCCATGAACGCTTGGTATCTACCTTGAACCCTCCCACACCAGTTTGTCACCCCATTCAATAATCCATCTTAACTTACAGTACTCACCATAACTTTATTCATTCTTTCATGAAACACACTCCACAAATGTTCTCACAGAAACTGCATTTTCTAGCTTTAGTGTGGTGTTTGATTCTATGTGAAACTATCTATATGAAACATGATCCGTGTTTTGTTTTGAATCTCTCACCACATTTCTGCCCAGACTGAACTTTTTGACGGATTTATTTTCCGCACAATTAATATGAAAATAAGCATTCATTAAAAAAACTTGACACACACCGCCTAGGTGTAACATCCAGAGGGGATTTGAATCGTTGACCTTCCTCATTAGCACCGTTTCTCATTTAGCCATTTCATGGCTACAGTAAAGGCACGGTGCAAGAAATGTTTCGCACATTTTAAGCCATAAAAGAAGGTTAAATTGCCACGAGCAGTGGAGTATTTGGTGTTTGACACGCAACATTATTCCGGGCAATAGAGCTGGGGGAATATTGGCAGCAGTTATGATGCTCGGGCTTTTTTTATAGTGTGTTAAAAAAACAAATAACAAAAGAGAGAGAGAGCGAGAGACAACATTTGGAAGCTAGGCTGCACTGACCCAAAAGGAATGCATCAACGAAAGCAGGTGTCAAATGAGTGGTGGATCACACACACAGACGTGAACCGTCCAAGTCGCTCAGCAGAGGCTCGGCTAGGAGCTGGAAACACTGGGGGGGGGGGGGGGGGGGGGGGGGGGGGGGGGGGTTTGTTGTCAAACCCAATCAGAATTCCACAAAACTTGGTGGAACGACGGGACAGTTGGCCGAGAAAGTACGGATCTGGACAAAGGGGCAAAATCCCCCCCCCCCCCCCCCCCCCCCCCCTTCTCTTTAATATTGCAAAATATTTCTGTCATTTTCAGATTCCCCGGTGCCGGATCTTGACGAAAAAAAAAAATGTATGAATGAATTTAGGGGGCTGATATGTAGCGTGCGCTTGTTGGTGTGGCTTGATTTCATTGAAGGCGACTGTTTGGCCTCAGCGGAGGCATGCGCTCTACTGAGCTCCATTCTAATTGCATTTAGGAAAAAAACTAAACGAACAAAAGGATCCAATTCACTCCCTGATGAACAGAAGTTCGATTCAAAACGCACCGATCACTATGTCCCTCTGCGACGACTGCCTGAGGGATTCAAAAGAAAAAGAAGAAGAGGGGCCTTGACGTTGACGAAGCAGCCGTGAGCTGGACTGTATGTTCCAATGCCGTCGTTTCGTTTGGAAAAGTAACCAAGGTCTCGTAGCCGCTGTGACAAATGTGAACCATGACAGACCTTCACCACTCCTCTCCGCTTTCCCAAGGGATCCAACCAAACACCGAATAATTGTCATATTTTGTGATCTGACTAATTAGGGTCCTAAACATATTTGCACTATGACAAAGAGACGTCAATTCCCATGTGTTCCTATGTGCTACGGGTGACGCGACACAGCCACATGACTGAACGCCATCTACAGGCCAACAGTCAACGCAGCAGATCATCTTTTGCTATTTCTAACTAAATAGCTATGATATTATTCACTGCACCATGTGATCAGTGGATTCTGTGCTCTGATAACGTTTGACTTCCATGACATCATGCGTTCCTCTGTCGTGCGCTTGTTCCTCTGTCTTAGTAGCTGCGCGTCCTATCCCGTCGCGGTTTACATACAGTAGCTATGATCACCTGTAAATGTTATGCCTCGGAGGTTCTTGAGAACAACGAGGAGACCCTACACCAACCTGAGCTGGCAGATGAGGCCGTGCCGCTCACGTGTCCTGACTCATCCGCTGCTACAGCAACAGGGGGCGACTCCTCCTCTTCCTCCAGCTCCTCATCATCAGGGCCTTCATCCCTTGTCTTTTGAAGAAAGGGAGAAACAAATAGTTGCTTATGTCCACAGCCTTCAAGTGTTGCCTCTGTGAATTAGTCCGCTGTCGCACGCTCACATATAAAGCGCACATTACAAGTGGCGTGAAGCAGACCTGCTGCCTGAAGGACGCGCCAGAGGGGCCAACGCGTCCTTTTGTTTCTGATCGACGACATCGCGACGGGTGAACCGATCCGGGGGCTATTCATAGATCATATAGGTGCAGACGCCCCGGACCTAATGACGCCCGTGGCGCTCGCTGTGAGCGCACTCAGCATAGCAGCAGAGCTCAGGCAATTATCTGCGCCGAGGAGAACGACACCTCAGAGATGAAGCACAGGGACACAGATAGAACACACGGGGAGCTTTTCCTTCTGCGGCGGACTCTTGGTGATTTTCGAAGACGGAGAAGAAAAACATATAGAACTCGATTTCAAGCATATCTTCAGAAAAGCCAAATGAATGTCATATGTAAAAGACATTTCTTTGATATGAAGTATGAAGCCCCTAAGGGTCCCCATGTGACGCCCCTTTGACGTGGGAAAATCTGCCTTCATATGTGCAGACACATCTGCGTTCCGCACATGTGAACATGTGATCGTAAGATATCACTCTCTCATCGACATCCTTCCTCGCCCTTATACGTACTATTACCTCTTCTGTGAAGATATATCCCCCCCCCCCCCCCCCCCCCCCCCCCCACCCACCCAGCCTCCGTCACCATTATAGTAGCCGACTAAAGATGTGGACCCACTCTGGGCCGTGAACAAATAATGTGACTATACGGGAACTGAGCAATGAAATAAAGAACGGGAGAAATGGATGTGACAACGAGAGGCTGATAGCATCACGATGAAGTGAGCCTACACAAATTTCCACCGGCACTGAATCGCATTAAACGTGTCCCCGCTGCGCTGAAACGACTGGAATTATATCAAATTGTACAGAACTGACCTGATTTGAAACGTAACCGTGCGTGGAGGGGGGAAATACTGCGCCAGCCCTATTTCCCATCTAATGAAAGTCAACAGTGGTCCATTAACTACATGCGGCCATTCTTTCTTTCTTGTTTTTTGCTGCTCTTATACAGTTATTAATGTATCAATGTGGAGAGAGAGAGAGAGGGATGGAGAGAAAGAGAGAGGGATGGAGAGAGAGAGGGATGGAGAGAGAGAGAGGGATGGAGGGGAGGGGGGATGTCACATTTTCAACCCATGTGGTTCCCAGGACAGAAACGACTCATGAATCTTACATACTGCGCATTAAGGGTCAAATGTATGTCAAAGTATACCACCAGTGTGTGTGTGTGTGTGTGTGTGTGTGTGTGTGTGTGTGGAGGTCAGGGAGTGAGGCAGCCAGAGGAGCAGAGGAAAACAGACACACGAAGGTAATGACAGATGAGTTGGCCTTGGCAGAAGTGAAGAGAGACGTTGAGGTGAAGGGGGAGAGAGAGAGAGAGAGAGACGAGGACGAGAATTGGATTATTATAGTAGATATGCACATCAGGGAGCAGAGAAGGAGAAAAAACAAACAGAAAATGTGACATTTAAGAAGCAAAAAATAAACAAACAATTCACGTGACTGCCGTGGCATCCGGACCTCACCGACACAGGGATTATTCCTTTAGAAGAAACCGCGGCGATGATCTTGAGTCAACAGGATGTTGTTTATGGAAAGATCATTTCAAAGATTCTCTTGTATTTGTATTAATTACCAAAAATGAATATCCATTTCGCTCCACATCGCATCCCTAAAACCTAATTTTAAAGGTGACGCTTTAGAGAGGCAACAGACAACTTTCCGTGCCCCCTAGTGGTTCCAGGTGGTATAACTGTTTGGTCGCCGTCGCAAAGTGGCGAGACGCCCGTAAGGACGCAGGTACTTTTCCTCCTGGGGAAGTTGTCACCAGCACTTTGGAGATAAGTACGAAGCTCCGACTTTGTTTTCCGGCTCCGAGCGTGAACTAGCGGCAGCGTTAGCATCGCGGCTAACCCAACGCCAGCAGCCTGGCTACTGTCCAAAAGCAGAAAACCCCCGTTTAAATCCCCATTTGAAGACATAGCCTGGAGTTAAACGTTCCGGAAGTATTAATAAGGAGGCTGCTCGTGTCACACACACAGAAAACTAACTGCATGTCATGTGAAACTCAATGACTCTTCAGCACAACATTTACCCGAGGACGACCCCCAGTGACCCGAGTGATGACACTCTTTCTAAAACACTATTGATCACCGTAACGTGAAGAGATGGCCGAGAGGGAGCGAATGGGTTGAGATTAATCTCGGGGAATAAAGTTTTTCGGCTCTCATAAAAACGCACTAAACCCGCCCGACTTCTGGCCGATTGTGGCTGGAAAGAAAAGAAGGCCATTTATCTCGGCGACGCCCCGTCTGACGTGACCTGCATCGGAGTCAATTTTTACCTCCCGCCGACCAATTTCGCTGCGTGTCCGCCGTATCCATCCGTCTGCCTGCCCGCCCGCCTGTCACCATGTGTCTCATTCTCGCCTCCCGCCACGACCCTCCGAGCCGAGGTGTCCCGCCTCATTCTGCGCATTTTGGATGTTTGATAAATAGTCCCGTGGCTTGTTGCAGACAAGAAACCTGACATCATTTTCTTCAGACTGACTCATTCTCTCTTCTTCTTCTTCTTCTTCTTCTTCAGTATTCAGCACAACGCATGTGCAATCTTGCCTTGTCCTTGTTTGTCCACTGTGGCAGATGCAGCGACAGTTATTCCTGGAGAAACAGAATCACCTCTGGTTTTTTATTCATTCCATCCTTTCTTTTGCTTTTTGCATGTCACTTTATCCATTATTGACAGTCGAGCTTTTCTTTGAGTGTTCGCAGCCTGTCAGGGATACTCAGGTGTAATGGGAGAGGATATGGACCTAACAGCATCGGGAGAAGGGAGGAAGAGAAGGAACTAGTTTTAAAACGGGGGGGGGGGGGGGGGGGGGGCAAACATCGAAAGACAACATGGATGGGAAAAAAGAAGGAAACACGGAGGAAATGAAGGGAAGGGAAGTGAGACAGGAAAAGGTGTAGGTGCGATAAGAGCAACGAAAAAAGAAATTTGCATCAAAGGGGAAAAGACAAAGACAGAAGCACAGAGACAAAAGTGAGGAGAGGAGAGCGGAGGCATTCCAAACACACACACACACACACAGACACACACACACACACACACACACACACACACACACACACACACACACACACACACACACACAAAGTTGTTCTTCCTAACCAGTAAAAACCCTCTGAGCTAAAAAAACTGTGATGTCTCTGGTGGCAGGTTGCAAAAAGCTTTCTCTTGCCCTCCATCTCTTTCTCTCTCACCCTCCCTCCCTCCTTAAACTTAACCTTTTCCTCTGCGGCCCATTCCTCCATTCCTCCACTCATATTTACACACACACTTATATGCACATCTCCATCTTTACCTCCAATCACCTTTTTGCATCTGTTTTTTTTTTCTTTTTTCTTCCAGCCTTCGACAACGTTTCCATCCACACATAATCATTAGTGTTGTCAGAATAAGTGGAGTGTCAATGATATTTCCCCGCCGCCGTCGGGGGGCAGATTGAATTAGATATTGGATTTGGTAAATGGTCAAGACTTCCACCAAATGTGTTCGACAAGCTGAAATTTCATTGGTGCGTCACTCTTGGGGAGGATTGGGGGGGGGGGGGGGAACGACAGGGAGATTTGAAGCAGGCAAGAGTGAGCACTGGATAAAGATGTGTCCCGGCCACATGCATACTGATCTAAAGAAGGTTTTACTGTAAGTATGCAGTGTGTGTGTGTGTGTGTGTGTGTGTGTGTGTGTGTGTGTGTCTGTGACTAAATGAAGTAGCTAAAAGCGGATGAGTGATTCACAGGCTTAAAATATGTATAAAATATACAGAAAGTACAGATGGTGATGAGACACCTTGAGGATGGTCTTGATGAAAAACAAAACCACCTGAATGAAGCTGTCAGAAATGGTCTGATGCCTCGAGCGTTGTTCATTTCCTGTAGATACGTTAAACGATAGATACTTTACGAGTGAAAAGCAAAATTAACAATGAACTATATATCTTGAAGTACAGTCCGCCACATTGCGTCTCTTCACGACTCCACACATCATCTTAGAAAACGACGACCAACGGACCGACTCTGATCATCCATCACCCCGACCCCTCCCTCCTCCCGTCCTCGTTCTCACCTCCCCGTGTGAATTTATTTTTAGGGAGCGTGTGCCTCTCACGCGCTCGATCCCACCTCGTCAGACGACATCTCACAGGGTCGTGACAGGGAGGTTGAAAGCATCTGGGCAACTCGCAGTCCGGCCAGTGTTTGTCCACCTCGCTGCTGTTTTCCGTCATCTGCAGAGGAAGGAGACCCGAGGACCACGACGGAACCTTTCAACTTAAAAACCGAAAGCATCGAAATTCCTTTGGCGTCACCACTGTTTCCACGGTGACGATCCAGGCCACCGCTCGACTCCACCCCTGTCCTGCGCTTTAGACCTGAGCCAAGTGAGGCCGGCGGGCGTCTCTAAGATTCAAAATGCAGCTCGAGGCTCGCGACGTATAACAAAGAGCAGCGCATCTTCACGTTTTGTGAATTTCATAAAGTTCCTCAGACACACCAGGGTACAAACAGCTGCGTCTCAGCCCCGGAGCCGCCGCCGCCGCCGATCAAATGTCAAGTGACGCTGAAACATTATTTGTCTTGTGTGTTTACTACAGCAAAGCGTCGGCACGTGAATTGCGAAGCGTAGCCGCGAGGCGCGCGCTGTCCCACAGCTGATTAAATCTGCAGCGGTACAACTGAAGCCTTTTTGGATGCACTCTCTTTATTTCATAACAGCGATCCTGTGTGAAGGTGGTGTCACGCTCTCGTTTGAAAGATCTGCAAGATGCGCCACAACCTTTGGTGCAACTTAGCACATGGGAGACGTTTACCGTGTGTAAAGACTGCTACAGATTCCTCCCGCGAGATGTTGTTCCTCGTCATGTAACCATATCGTATATTATAATTTGCAAAATGGAAGAAGCCTCTCGGCCGACGAGTGGAACTTCTACAACCTACGACAAAGTTTGGTTGCTACTGATTCAACGCTGCCCTCGGATAAGTAGGCAAAATATGAATGTATATATATTTTTTAATAGATTGGTCTGCTGGGTGTTTATTAGCTGTTTATCGACTGTGTTATTGGGAGAATATCTAAACTAACATATTACAGCTTTACTGAGCAACTGCTTCATTGTGAAACTTCTCTTGAACATGTCATTTCTTCCTGACGCCTCGATGAAGACTTTCTCTCTTGGCATTTCATGATTCCCTCCTGCGCTGACTGGAACTTCAGAAAAAAATGGACGTGGACGTTGCTGAGCAGCAGATTGTCTGTATTTTTACGTAATTTTTGTCAGGACGTCGCCTGTTGGCACGATGATTAAACGTAATGTTACATCTTTAATAAAAAATAAGCTTTTAAGCATATACACCGCGTCGCTGTGCAACTATCACAAAAAGTGTTACATCAATAACGTGAATTGTCTGCCGACACTGTGGAAATGAAGCCGGTTCAGTGAACCGCTGGGATCCTCGTGCATTTGCTGCGTTGGTGTCGAGGTTTGACCTGCGGGTGTATTTCATTCATCCCGTTCCTTTACACACAGCTGGACTCCTACGTATATTTACTGATCTACACAAGATCTACACTCACTGTGGCCTGCAGGAGGGCCGACGCATACTGTAATATTTAAATATCATAGGGCGCGCGCACACACACACACACACACACACACACACACACACACACACGAACACGAACACACACACACACACACACACACACACACACACACACACACTCTCACACAAAAAAAGCCTCCTCAATTAATCATGCTGTCCTCTGGCCCTATCTACTGAATGCTAACATAATGGACCTGAGTGATAAACCACTTCCATTTTCTCTCTAAGCCTGTTTAGTGAAGTCGGGGGAAGGAAAGAACGGATGGAGCGACACAGAAGAGAGAGAGAGAGAGAGAGAGAGAGAGAGAGATTGTGATAGAGGGGAGGGATGAAGGGAGCGACGCGTCAGAGAACAGGGGATCGAGAGAGGTGAGGCGCTGAGGAAAAGCATCTTTATATTGCTGAGGGGATGAGGGATATTAGATACAAATTATTCATGCGGTGAGGCCAATCCACGTCTCATGAGAAGGGGCCATTTGTACCTCGAAGACAACGTGGCCTCGGCAACAGAGGAGGAGCGGCGGGCGTCGAGCTCAGGTGGAGGGAGATCCACCGCAAGAGCACCGTCGCCATACATTATGCAACCTCACATGAAACTTTAACCGTGTTGTTGTTGCTGAAATGATGTTGCAGCAGCAATCTTAGGGCTGCGATGACAAAACAAAAGGACCGATGCGCAACCGATCCTCACACGAGAGGCCAAAAGTGGCTTTTATATATGACAATGTTAAAAAAAAAAAATCCAAATTTAAAAATCACATCACGCTTTGCAGCTCCTGGCGACAGGAAACCCGCGGCGCGACTTTGCTAAGGGCCCGAGTGTCTGCATGTGAAGCGGATGATAATAAACAGCGTGACGTCCGTCAACGGGATTCAACATTTCCCACGTGCGCTGCTTCTGATTGAAGCGAGCAGCGCACCGGAAGCCTCCGACTAACGCCCGCGAGAAATTCCTGAGCGATGAGGAGGAACACGCGCCGTTGGCTGCACATTGTGTACTGCGTGGTTGTAGCTGGGTTTTTGTGTTGCCGTGTTTGCATCTGAGGTTCTTATGTCTATGAAAAATTTACGGAGAAACTTATTAGCCCGAGAAATTCTCTAGTTTTAAACGAGGCCCTGTCTGTGTTTTCCACTCTGATATCTCTTAGACGGGGTAAATTACTGAACCCATGTCCGTGCAATTCTTTGGAGGGGCCGGGGGCATGACCCGAGGAAGAAGCCGTCAAATTTTGGAATGGAGCCGTACAAATGGGCGGATCCAGGAATGAACATTGTTTTATTTGTTTTCACTGTCTTAAACATGGCGGAATATAGAGTGTTCCTTTGTAATGTAACATGACACATCGTTGGAGCTCTCATCAATGAACAGTGAGTTCCTGCTTCTGGAGGACACACACACACACACACACACACACTTGCACACAGCATACAAATGTATAAATGCACATGGAAGTAGCACGTGTCCTCTCTCGCTCACACACATACACACCAAGTTGAATAATTCAATGCAATTAAAGCTGAACAAGGGCCCAGTCCCTTTTTACCCCCCATCTTTATACCTCTCTGGTATGCAGCGACCCTCCTCCAGTCATCCTTCATCGTTCCTTATTTAACCCCCATCGTTTAAGTCGTTGGTTTCCTTCAGTCTACGACCTAGATAAACCCAGGTTACATGTTCCTGTCAAACACACAACTCCTCAAGTGATCGCAAGGACATATCACAATATGTGACGATCTTGCAAGGATCTTGTAGAGCTACATCGAGTGGTCCGCGGCGCCAACAGCAAGTAGCAAGTAATTACCGATGCAGATTCGTGCGTCTCTAATGGCGCTCACTCCATTTGTGTCACTGGGGCTTTGGCAAAAAAAATATATCCCCGAGCTTAATCGCTGTCAGTGTTCAGCCGAAACCTCAGACCAATAAACCACATCTTTTTTCATCTCTAAGTGCTGCAATTGATGCCAAAGGTCTGTGCTGTTGTTTTTTTAAAGTCTTCTGTCGCGGCTTGACTTGCTTCAGGGCTCCCGGATTGTATTCGGCAGAGGTGAGAGAGTAGAGGTCAGCTGTCAGACTAAAGTCGCAGATTGTGAGATACAAGTGAACTGTGGATATCACACGGGCATCAGATCTGTATTTATTCGTTTTGACTCACTTCCATCTTCTACGTCTTCCTCCCCGTCTCTATATATCTGTGGTGGCCCTGAAAGGTCGAACCTTTTCAGACTGGAGCGTCTGGCTGGAGCGTAATCAAGCGTGCCAGACTATTTCCCCCAAACTGAGAAACACACACACACACACACACACACACACACACACACACACACACACAGGCGCACACACACGGACGCACACACACACACACGCACACACACTCACACACGCACGCACACACACTCACACACACACTCACTCACTCACACACACACACTCACTCACACACACACTCACACACACAGCGGTCCGGCAAAGCTATTTCTTGGTGTTGACACTTTGTCATTTGTTACACAGACATCTCTTCTCCTCCACCAGGCCAGAGTTTGTGTTGTTGTGTCTGCTTGGTCAATAGCAGACACACGGGGGTTTAAAAGTTCTTATAATAACTAATAACTAAAGTCTGGTTCATATTTCATTTTTTTACTTGTTTACTGGCTCTTAATTGGAACAATTGGTGAAAGTGACGTGGCACTTTTCATCTCTTTTTGCCACTAAACATATGGGAGCTGCAAATTGTGTTTAGGAGCACAAGTATTCCAAAGTTCTGCCCAGGCTGCATGAGCCACGTGAAAATTGGTAGTGTGAATATGAAATATTATTTTGACCCAGTGGTGAAGGACTTTGAGTTCACATATTTCTGCTAAACACTCCATCAGTAATAATCATAAGCGGCAGCTGCAGCTCCTCATATTTAGCTGCTGTGCGACTGGGCAACACCACTTTACAACTAGAAGTTAAATGTTAAATGTTTCTTCCGTTACAATAAATCCAAAAGAGTGTTTTCAAAGTAGATATATTATATTTGATAAAATGACCTTCAGTATTTGGATCAAGAAGCTCATACACAGTTAATTCATATACAAATGCACATAAATACTCATACAGAAAATACTAAATACAATTTAAAGCAGAAATAAATTTTAAAAAAAACGTTCATTCCTGTGCAGACGAGTTGCTTCAATTGTCTCGTTAACAGATACGTAGTTTGTTGGTTTGTGGATGGAGGGAGGAAGAGAATTTGGTCAACAGTGGAGTCATTGGAGAAGTGGAGAGACCTATATATGGTTGATCAAAAGTGACAGATTGGTGGGTGAGCGATGCCTTGACTGTCACTGTAAACAGCTCTTTGCTATGTTCAGCCAGAAGATGAAGAGACGGCAAGGGAGGGAGGAAGATGGAGGTGAGATATAGGAGGAGAGGAGATCAAGTGCGGGGTTTAGGAGAGAGGAGAAGGAAGCCGAGAGGGAGAGAGGACGAGAGACGAGTGGTGAGGGACGGAGAGGATGGAGCAGACGAATTAAACCAGGGAGGGATAGGCACCGGGATTGTGTGGCAGAAAGACACAGTCCATCATGCACGCTGTCTCGCTGCGAAAAGAGGAAGGACAAAGTTTAACCAGGATTTATCACCTGTGTCTAGTCACTGCAATACGGCTCGGGGATATAGATCATTATGGAGGACACAAATAGACTCGCGTGCACCTGAGCCGGGGTCAGTCCACTTTCCTTTTCCCCCTCAGCTCAGAGCATCAGACCAACGGACATTGACCTGCGGAATTCCCAGAGTGCAACTGGGGCAGGGACGTTCGGTAGATGTGGACTCAACCAGTGTCAATCAACGTCGTGACGGGATGGTTTGAGATCTTCCTCACGTTGCTCGGCAAGGAAACGAGATGTCAGAGATGTCAGAGATCCTGGTCTTATCAAATGTGGTCCAAGATTCCTAATTTCAAACATATGTAGACGAGTTAACGGCTTACGTTTTTTTCTAGCATCATTACTTTCTTATAAGGAAAGTGAAGAGGTCACAGATTAGCGGAGCCTTCGATCCGATCCAGTCCGACAGGAGTTTGGATGAAGGCCCTCATCTGACCTCCGACAGATTAGAAGAGCAACTCGTGAGATATGTAAACGGACCAGCCCGTGTTTGTACCATCATTAAAATTGTTATTAATTCTAATAATGCCTCTCTTAATATTTATAACAGCAATCTGAGGGTGGTGAAATATTAATGCCAACATCAACAGGATGAAGGCAATACATCCAAAAAGAGTTACAAATTCAAACACCTAAATATGAAATATTTACTGCAATTTGTATATCACTCTTTCATATAACACTACAGGAATTGAAAA
This sequence comes from Scophthalmus maximus, assembly GCF_022379125.1. Classification (NCBI taxonomy): domain Eukaryota; kingdom Metazoa; phylum Chordata; class Actinopteri; order Pleuronectiformes; family Scophthalmidae; genus Scophthalmus; species Scophthalmus maximus. Next base: position 2,811,340 of record NC_061524.1, on the reverse strand, counting down.
AATGCAGAGTTTCCTCCGAATGCCTCATAACTCAGGGAGGAATCCAGCTGGACTTTACCAACCCCCTATTTAATTCAACACACTGTCTGTCCACATTTAAATGAAGCCATGCAATATGTCCCCTGTATTTTTCAGGTTTGCTGACACGAGGGATAAACAAGTCTGAGCAGCCATAATATCTGGACAGAATCTTAAAGTACTGTGTCCCAAAGCTATTCAAAGAGACGTGTATGTGGCAGGAAGTGGTCTGTACATCTAAGTAGACGCGTTCTTGTGTCTAAGTAAGTGAAAAATCGAATTATCTATAACTAGGTGGACACTGGAGGACCTTATTCCCGTGGTGGCCATGTTTAATCTTTATCACATGGGCCAGAACGCTCTACCACGAAGGACACGTTGCAGACAAGTGGACAGTGAAAAATACCCGTTGGAATCAAGCCCAAAAAAAGTACGCACCACTTAGGGCATTTAAGCATAAAAATAGGGTTTGCGATGTAAATCTTTTCTTTGAAACCATTATCCTCCACCACCCATTTCTGGGGGAGACCTCACGTTGAAGTTCACGCATTACTATATGCACATGCTGGGTGCATACACAGATCTGCATTAACTGTTGAAGCAATGCTAGTATGCGGGGGCAAGCTGTGTACCGCGATCAAATTAATATTCATTAAGCTATAATCCACTTTATGCAAAAAAGAAAAAAGATCATTTCTGCGTCACAGCTTAGCAGCCTGCTAACCTGGTAGCTACTAATGAGATTCTACCATCAGCTGCAATCATGAAGAATAACTAGACGTCTGATGTTACATATGTCAGGTTTGCGTCAGTATCCAATCAGTTAAAGCCCATAATATACGATATGTTTCAAACGCGGTGCCACATACTCAGTTACACGGAACAAAACAGTGTAGGACCCAGTTTCAGAACGGAAACAATAAGCGCTCCATAATTAGTTTGTTGCGGCTACATTGTGTAGCGCATTTGCATACAATTGAATGATTCTCAGCTTCCACTCGCAGTCCCCTTGAGACGCGTTCTACGTCTGAAGTCAATATGCTGCAAAGCTATATAAAAAAAGAAAGAAAGAAAAGGTAAACACTGTGAGCAACACTGTGGGTTTGCAGAGAAATTCTTCCCTTTTCTTGCCCCCTCTCCGGCGACAGAGAGAAAGCGAAGACCTGGTGGAACGGCACCACGGCAGACAATTTCATTTGGACGAGGACCAGTGAATCAAAGAGTGAAAGCCACTGACAATGGGTTCAGTATGTTAAGGAGTGTACATCAGACTCCATTATCATTATGGTGATTTACAACAGATGGCTCTGGAGGAAAGGGGAAAGAGACAGGGAGGGAGGGAGGGAGAGAAGAGGAAATATGGAGGTTAAACAGACCGAGAGAGAGAGAGGGATGGAGGCAAACGGAGGTGACTAGACGGAGTGGGTTTGAGAGGAAGAGGGTGCTGAGACTGCAGTGTGTGTGTGTGTGTGTGTGTGTGGCTCTGCGGGAGGGTTTCTGATTGTAATGACTGCAGTGAGGTTACAGGTCTAATTCGTGGAAGGGCTGCACAATCAGGCCACATTGCTGTACAAATACTCCGCCGAGTCAGAAAGGTTAAAAAAGTTCTGCGCGTGTGACTCGAGCTGCATTGCGGGTCTGGCTTTCATTTGGTCTCATTACTGAGCTCTTATTCCAGGCTCCGACCGCGTGGTCGGCGCAAAGGTAGGGGAACTCGCCACAGGTCTCATTCCCTTCAAAATGTTTACGTGAACTCTGGTACCCAGCGTCTGAATGTCCCCCGATGCCGTGAGGGGGGAAGGAGAGCAACTCATTAACAGCTCTCGCTTTGAGCGAGTCTTTAAGGTTGGCTGAGCGCTGAGGGCAAAGGGAAGGCAAGGCGCCTTTAATCTGCTCCAACTTCCATATATTCATATTTCTATATTTCTTTACATCAGCATATTTACAGTGTTGGCCAAAACCAAAGGAACTCATCTCAATTTCAACTGTAGAGAAGCTAAACTTAGCTGGGAACTCCCACAATGAAGACTACATCCTATAGTCGTGTATATAGTTCTTCCTGCTTTGGAAAAAGAGTTGTTTGCAGGGATGACCAAAAGTTGATTTCTCCTTTGAGCTGATTATCTTTGTGGTGAAGTTTCCCTGTAAGCAAATACGGGGGGAAAAAACACGTAAACCAGATTTTTTTTCTTTAATCAGAGCACAACACGTTCCCAGTTTTGGAAACAAATTGTCTTTGTACAGACTGGGAGGGAGCGGAAGCTGTCTGTTACTTCCAGATTAAAAAATATAATCAACATAAGAAGCTATTGCAATTGACAAACAGATAAAACAGATGGCACCTGCGTAAAAAAAACGCCTAATAATCAGTTTGGATTGTGCTGTAAAACTGCAGCGATGAGTTCCAACGGTGCTAAAGAAGCCCATCACAATGCCAGAAGGAGTCTCACAGATTCTCAGTTTGTGAGTGAAAATCTTCAGCCTCCGAGTCTCTGAGACTCATGCCTGTATTTCTCCCTTGTTCTATCTTCCTTCCTTTCTGACTCTGGCCTTGTAACCTCTCCAATCAACTCAGATTCTTTTTCCCAGGCCCTTTTTTTCCTCCTGCCACAGCTGCGCGTCCCCCCGGCCTGATTTCCCCTCCTGCACAGGTGAACTGAATTCTGACCGAGGTCGTGACCGGCGACGGCGATCGCACGTCACTTGGTGGATGTGGGGCTGTTTTCAGTGAGGCTCGAACGGGGTTCACTGGGTCATCGGAGAAGGGGCTTAATGAGTGCCAAATTATCCCCGTCTGCCACCGCCGCCCTCGGGGAGGCAAGTGCCCCGCGTTAACCGAGAGGCACGCACAACACACGCCCTCCTGCACACGTACAGGAAGGATAACTGTGCCGGTTCCTCATGGTCCTCTCCGCTCTCTGCCCTGTGTCCCCCGGCTGTGTTTCCAGCTCAGAGGGCTTTGTTTGCATTTGCATGTGGTGCTGGTTAGGAAGGAACTCCTGTCCGGGTGAGACAGGGCAGGTGAGAGGGCTGCTCCGCATTATGGAGACATAAATTCTAGCAGGATGATCAGAGTAGAGAGGTAGGACGGCGGTAAATCATTTGATTTCATCTTCCACGGCTGAGGGATAACAAGATATATGAAATCATAAACTATGGGAGAGCAAAACAACAAAACTTTACTGATAATTCCACAGAGTCTTAATTCCTCATGCAAACTCAGGAGCACTTTGTTGTTTTTGTTTGGATATCGCCAGAGGCGTCGTAGTGAGGGGAATAATGATTCTAAGTTACAAGGAAACAAAGATGGCGAGGATCCAAACAAAGCCTGGAATTAAAACATAATCTTCTTTCTGTAATTTTCTAATTTTACATTACTAGTGCAGTGACCTTTCTAACTATGCCTGTTTGGAATGGGCTGTGGTAATGCCGGTTGCAAACGTGGCCTGCAGTAATCGAGCCGCGGCAAGTAAAGACCGGCTGAAGACTTGGTGAGGACAGATTCAGTCAGCAGGGCCCTGAAACAAGCTGCTGCAAAAACGGCTGTTCGGTGACTCTCAAGTCGGTAGGTAGAACCCTGAACTAAAGAAACGGTTGCAGTCGCCGTTATCCTGATTTGTGACAGCACCTGCATTGATGAGGCCCAAGTTCGAAGTAGATGGGATGACATTAGGCGAAAGAGAGAACAAATACCCACGAAATAACATAAGTTAAGTAACATGGCGACACTGGAATTAGTGAACTGTACCATCTGTTCCAAAATGAAAAAGACTTATGGATCAGGGAGCAGCGCAGGGCCACTGCCAAGGAGCGGCCCCTTTGTGTATAGACGGAGAGTGCGAGGGAAACAATGATCGACGAGCATTTCATCAAATTCAAGGACCTGGAGAGAGAAGGGGACACTTTACTGAAAGAGGCAAACAGCCTTAAAATGAATCCCAGGGGTCCATTGCAGTGCAAAAGGAATAATCTACGAAAAGACATAGAACAATGGAAATTGCAGCTTCAAAATTGGGAGAAGAAAAAGATCTGCGTGCCAGAGGATGCTGTGGGACTCTGAGTCGGACAATGACCCTCTGCAAAGAAGGGTCGGTGACCTCAGAGATCAGCTCCAAAGGAAGCAGGGTGAGTGCAGCTTAAATTTGTGCCCAAGCTCGAGGCCTTGGAGAGGGGACAACAGGACTTTGATTACTCATACAGAGCAACTGAGCTCAAAGAGGCTGCGAGCACAGAGAAGGTCACGGTGGCGTATCACGAAACATCGACACCAAGGTTTAAACGGCACCTGTGCCGAGTAGGAGCTCAAGAACCGGGCAGGGGGGGGGCTCTTCTTGCAGAAATGGAAAGGGATACTTTACCGAAAGAGATTCAGAGCTTCAAAATGGGTGGCTGCAAGACAAAGTCCATTTGAAAGCAAGATGGTGATCTGCAAAAAGAAGTCAAGCAACTTAATTTGCAACTTCATGAAGCAAAAGATCTGCGTGCCAAGAGGCAGCTATGGGACTCGCAGGTAAAGTTCTCAGACTTGCTGTAGAGAAGGAGAGGGCCCTTTGGCGAAGACCACCAGGTTCATGGACTTGGAGAAGTTTGAGAAGGGCTACCCTTCGAGAGATAGTGAAAAATTGGAAGCAATTGGAGAAGAACAGACCAGGACAAGACAGGTCCTTCATATTAAAGTTTGACAACTGGATTTCTTTTCAGAACCCAGCAGAAATTACTGTATGAGCCAATACAAAGGAGCTGTCGATTTCTCTGAAATTGCAGGAGCGGGAACAAAAGATCTCAGACTACCTCGGGCTCTCCCAAAGCCCACCGCCGAGTCCATCCCAAAGGAGGAAAATATTAATGGTCCTGACCTCTACTCAATGGTGAATCAGGATGAATCCAGAAAGTACAACTATTGTACTTTCAGTTCTTTTTTACAAATACACCAGATTTCCTGTTTATATCCCAATTTGATTATGACTGAACGTGATTGACTGTAGTGCCGCTCTGTGATAGCATGCCTTGATCCAATACAAGGACTCGCCGATGATGTAATACGACGTCTGTGTGATGAAAGGAATGAAACATTGCCCGGGCAAGCTCAGCATATTTCATTATTCACTTCCTATTTCATCATTTTCATGTTTCAGCAGAGTTCAGCAGAAGCTGCAGAATAACCACATTCTGTCTTAACAGAGAGCTATAAAATGTTTCATGTCTTCAGCTGTAGTCCCGTGGGCCAGCATATATTTGCATGTATTCTTTCAGTATTAAAATATATAATTATTATTTTTGAGTAATTCCTGCTGTTTAAAACACTAATCAGTATTTTATTTGGTAATATACAAGCAACATTTATAATTGTGCAACTCATCTAGGGGACTATGTTTCTTCTAAGCATTACAATTCCCCCCATAAAATCCACCTCATTAACAACAATGTGGTGTAACTAAATTGACATTTGATTTTAATAACCTAAATGCATACACATTATGGTAAACAGTTCTAGGGGAATATAATACTGATTCCTTTTGGGAGGGAGCATGAATGCATGAAGTCTGAATTTAAAAAAACAACTTTATTATTTATTGTATGAAAATGTCACAACTGTTACGTAAATTAAAAAGGCCAAGAATGGAACAATGGGACATTTGACACATTTTCATCTGAAGAGATATTGTGTTGGGTTAATGTAGATGGATGATATAGTTAATAAAGGCAAACTGTCATTTTCGTTTTATTTTTGGAGGCCAGGTTTCGTTGTTGTGGTTGTTTTCATCTGCTGCGTGTTTTGTATTGATTTGTCAGCGTCCACTCCAGCTCAGAGTAACATTGTCCATAATAGAAACGTCGCCCTGGAAACCACAGCATCTAGGACGGGAATATTGCAACACCACAAATAGCAGCACTTGTGACATTTTGAAAAAACTATAAATCTATTTAATTTTCCCTGCCGCTCTGCTTTACAGTTTTTATGTTTCATCTCGTCTGGTGAGTCTTTTCTGGCACATATCCATTGTGAAGTGTTGATAACGTGTGGCGTCAGTTGTGGCTAATCACCGCGCGGCGTTGAGACGTTTTTCTACGGGCTGTTAGCAGCGAAGTGCTCGCAGTAAAACAGGTAATTAGAGGAGCAGGCGACGTTTCGCGACAACAGTGTGAACAGGTGTTGCTGTGTCCTGGGCACAGATGTAAAGCGATTAATGACGTTCGGAATATCAGACGTGCTCCGTGAGATGCGCAGTGTTGTAATGCACAGCTTTTCTCATTTCAGAGCTTTTTGCAAACAGCGGAAACCGCGACCGGGGCAACTCAGGGGAGACGAATCCTCAACGCA